>NC_056727.1:929840047-929895047 GCF_019279795.1 Protopterus annectens | reverse complement strand
CTTTATCTCCTCCAGATTTGAAATTGAAGCTACCCATTGTGACCTGTAAGAATCTTGTGCCTGGTATCTGCTGGAACCCTTAGGGTGTCTGGATTTACCCCTTTGAGCTCTGTCCCGGACACAGGAAAGGACCAATTTTTGTTGGCAGTGTCTACTGGATCTTGGTAGCTGCACTTGTAAGTCTTTTACAGTTGCATAGACTTAGCTTTTGTCTTCCATTTCTTTAAAAACCTCTTCTGCCTTAATACCAGAGTATCATGCTGTAAGGTGCATCCAGTAATTTAGCTTTATGACCAGGCAAATTTTGCACTTTTAGCCAGGCATGCCTCTAATCCCACAGATCCAGTAACTGCTGCCCTGCAGGAGGGCCTCTAAAGATCAAACCACATTGCAAAGTATGCTTTCCAACTTGTTCAGCCGTACAATAAAATCCTGCAATTCTTTATTTTCTGCACATTCAGAAATCAGCATCATTTTCTGTTTTCAGCAATCCATAACATGTTGTTGATGGCAGGCATGAAACTGGCAGTTTAAGGCCCTAATTGCCAAGGCTGCAGATATATAAACCTTCTTTCCCCATCTATCAGTGCCCCTTGAATCTCTGTCAGAGGATGTAGGATTGTTTGCTTTCGAGGCCTTAACTCTCCCTTTGCTGGACCCATATTGAAATAGTTTCAGGATCAGCAGCAGGGTTTTTGAATAAAAATTTGAGAGTCAGGGGCCTGTAATGCTCGGTCCGGGCTTGCTGGGAGCTGGGTAAGGAGTCAAGTTTGACTCGACACATCATCCACAATGTCTAAGCGGGAGGTATGGCAAAAGGCCGCAATGCTGAGAAGAAATCCGGAGCCTCTTTTGATTCTGAAATCTTGACTCTCCCAGTGAAAATGCTCCCTCCATTATGCAAGGTTTCTCCAAATGAATAATCCCTCAGGAGGTGAAATGCAAGATGGGATAGACTCCTCTGCATCAGAATCCTCATAGGGAGGTATCCTACAGTGCTTGGCTATTTATATTGCTTTTAACAAGCATGTACAAGTGCTCAGCATTTGTCTGTGTTGTAATTAACTTTTAAAAAGCATTCTATGCTGTCTGACTACATCTCTAACGTCCACCTCATTTGTTTACTAGAGAGGTCGCAGGAGCAGGCAAGTCACTTGGTGCACTTCAGCTTTATCCGTCAAAACTTTCACTCACTATTCAGTTCTCTTTAGTAATTCTTATTTCATATTGTCATTTGTAGTCTCTCCAGCCACTACTTCCAATACCCTTCTCCCAGCCCTCCTTCCCAAAACTGCTGCACTATCAGTTCGGACTTCTCCCTAGAGCACATCCCTCAATTACTTACCCATACAGTGGTCACTGCATTAAAAAAAAAAAAAAACAGGATAACAGTCACAGAATCAGATCACCACAAACTCTCATCAGAGTTTCAAGGCTCTGGCCATGATTTTACTTGCTAGAAGAAATGCAGCAACCCAGGTTTACATCAGACCACTCCTCTCCGACAAAATCACAGTGCTGGTGATACTGTATTTCTCCGTAAATAAGACCTAACCAGAGAACAAGACCTAGCATGGTTTTCCAGTGAGCTCATGATACAAGCCCTACCCCAAAAATAAGCCCCAGTTAAGATAGTCAATAACACACAACGGACGTGTTGAATTATAAAATAATAATATTATTGACACCTGTTGACTGAGGTTATCGTACTCTGCTCGCCATTTCTGGATCATTCAGACCGGACACCCAACTTCTTCTCTTTGCAGAAAGTCATAAGATTCTTTCCCCTGGAGTCCTCCACGATTCTTACTGTAACCCTAATCCTCACTCACACTTGACGGTTGAGATCCTTGTAACAAACACTGGCAAGTATATTTTGATTGGTCAAAGTACAGACAACGCACGTAAAACGTGCGCACTTGATAACGAACAGGTGCGGCTGTGTCTTAAAAGTCGCCACTTAGTGTTGCCACTCCTGTCTCGTAAGTCTTCAATTACCCCCCCCGACAAGATGAGTACAAAAAGAAAGCTATTCCGTCAAGTACAAGAAAGGAATCATGGAGGACTCCCGGGGAACAAATCTAATGGCTTTCTGCAAAGAGAAGTAGTTGGATCTTTGAATGGCCCGAAAATGGCGAGCAGCATACGATAACCTTAGTCAACAGGCCAACGAGGGAAATGCTAAGAAGTGCAAGTGTGGATCAGGTCAGCAACCATTATTTCCTGAGCTGGAAGACATCATCTGTGAATAGATTGCTAACAGGAAAGCAAAGGCTTTGGTTGTGCACAGGGCTGATACTCGAGCATTTGCCCTTGCAATGGCACTACAGTTAGAAATATCCCCAGCAGAATTCAAAGCATCACAACACTGGCTGGATGGCTTCCTTCAGCGATATGAACTGTCTCTAAGATCATCAACAACACTGTTCAAGCCGGAAGATACTGAAGTTATTAAACGTGCACCTGCATTCAAGTCCTTTGTTGATGACATCGACTTTTCTAAACACCAACTCTCTAACATGACTGCTATGGATGAAACAGCAGTGTTTATGGGCCAAGGATCTCAAACAACAATTGATCAGCGGGGTGCCTCGTCAATCTACATTCCCTCCACTGGTTACGAAAGTGCATGTCTTACCTGTATTTTGGAAATTCGTCTAGATGGAAAGAAAACCCCACCTCTACTTATTAGTAAGGGCAAGAAAGATAAAAGACTGAAAGTGTTTCAGACATTTACATTCTTGAAACCGAATAAAAACTGGTGCACACAAGAAGTTAAGGAAGTGGGTCGATGTAATGTTGCCACTTGTTTTGCGAGGTGGTGAAAGAGGTCTGCTTGTCTGGGATTCAGCCAGCACTCACCGCACTAAAGACATGAATAATTTCCTTGCACAGAGAAGAATAGATCAAATAATGATTCCTGAAGGAATGACTGCCTATCTCCAAACTCTTGATATTGCAATAAACAAGCATTCAAGGACCATTTGCACATAGAAAGTACAGTTGTGTACACTTACCATAAATGTAGATGTTGAGTGTATTCACTGTTGCAGTCATTACATTTGGGTAATCTGCTGGCAGGTTGCCCTCAGTCAGCCTGAATTCCAAAGTCCTGGGTCCTGCGTCGGTTGCTGTCTTCTCTTCCATGACATCAGGGATATAAAACATGCAGCCGACGCCATTTTCTTTAGTTTTTCTTGCCCCCAATGTCAGGTGCCCCCAAAAAGGTAGCAATATTATATATATATCTATATACATGCATCAATATAAACTTTACCTTCATCTACAAGCAAATATACCACATAGGTTGTAGAAGATAGAGAAGGAAAGATAAACTCCAGAATGAAAGGGGGGATGGCGGGCGGGTAACCTGGACTGCAACAGTGAAATACACTCGAACATCTACATTTATGGTAAGTGTACACAACTGTACTATGTGCTTAGTGTTTCACTGTTGCAGTCTTTACATTTGGGTAGAATCCCAAAGCTATGGAATGGGAGGCTGGAGCTAAACGGCATTAGGTGCGGCTACAAGGCCCTGTAGAACTGCAGTGGCAAAGCCCGCCCTGGACTTAGAGTAGAGAGGCAAATGATAATGCTTTGTAAAGGTGTTAACAGAACTCCAAGTAGCAGCCTCTAGAATGTCTTTGGTTGGTACTCCTCTGAGAAAGGCTGCTGAAGTAGCTGCAGCTCTGGTGGAATGAGACCTAATGCCCTTGGGCACAGGTTTGCCATGGTGTAGGTAGCAAAAACGAATGCAGTGGCTTATCCACTTTGAAATAGCCTTACCTCCTGATCCTGCAGCATATGTCACTAGTAATTACTCAGTTTTTCTTAGAGCTTTAGTCCTGCTCAAGTAGAATCTTAGCTGTCTGTGTACGTCCAAGGAATGCAGAATTCTCTCCCCCTTGTTCTGTAGATTTGGATAAAAGGTTGACAGATGAATAGCTTGGTTAAGAGCCACACTGGAAACCACCTTAAGCATAAATGAAGGATTGGTCCTCAGACACCCTGTCTTGATAAAATATGGCAAAAGGCTCCACAGCCATGAGGGCCTGCAGCTCTGAGACTCTTCTTGCTGAAGTAATGGTTAGGAGCAGAGCTATTTTTCATAAGAACTTCATAACTGCAGTAGCAGCTGATTCAAATGGAGGCAGGGTGAGCTTTTCCAACACATAATTGAGGTCCCATGCAGGTACTGGTGATCTTCTGGGAGGCCTTAAATTTTTGGCTCCTTTAAGGTACTGCTTTAGTAAAGGATGAGAAAAGATTGCTGGCTCTGTATTGTAATGAGCCAAAATGGCAGAGGCATGGATTTTAATTGATGAGAAAGATAGGCCTTTGTTAAGCATCTCAGTCAAGTATTGTAATATCCGAGGAATATTTGCTTCTCCTGTATCAGTTCCTTGTGCTCGATTCCAAGCACAGAATCTCTTCCATTTATCAGCATAAGATTTACTAGTACTAGGCCTTCTGGCTTTCAAAATGACATCCATCACAGCTTTATTGAGAGGTGTTGTTTGCATAACTACATCATCAGCCATGCTGCCAGGTTCAGTGTTTGGAGTTGATTGTGCAGGATCTGATTGTTTTGCTGGGACAGTACTTGAGGTATTTGAGGTAAGGTCCAAGCTGGGTATTGAGACTAAGTTCCTTAGGACTGGGTACCAGTATTGGCAGGGCCAGTCCGGGGCAATTAGTATCACCTTTGGTTTCTCTTGTCTGACTTTTAGTAGGACCCTGGGAAGAAGAGGCAGAGGAGGAAAGGTGTAAACTGATGGGTTTTTCCAACTGAAGGATAGGGCGTCCACTTTCCATGCTTGTCTGTGATAAGTCCTTGTACAGAATCTTGCCAATTGATAATTTTGAGGAGAGGCAAATAGATCTATGTCCGGGCTCCCCCAATTTCTTTGTTATCATGCTGAAGACTTGTGGATCTAGTTTCCACTCATGAGGGTCCATAAGGTTTCTGCTTAGTCTGCCAGAGTATTTTGTTTTCCTGGCAGGAACCGAGCTTGAAGATGTATTTGGTAAGTCAAAGCTGTGTCCCCACAGTGCCATGGCTAATCTGCAAAGGGGGTATGAGTGCGTGCCCCACCTGCTTGTTTATATACCACATAACCGTGGTGTTGTCTGTTTTTATCAGTAGTTGTCCTGGATGAAGTAAGTCCTTGAAGGCTGTCAAGGCATTTTGAACAGCTAGCATCTCTTTTTGGTTTATATGCAGATGCATTTGTTTTGGGGTCCATATGCCCTGAATGCATCTTCCCACCAGGTGGGCCCCCCATGCATAATCTGATGCGTCTGTTAAGGTTTGGCTGGCAGGGGGTATGGTGAAGGGGCGTCCCATGGTTTGGTGACATGCCTTTGCCCACCACAGAAACTCCTGCTGTAGGCAGAGAATGAGAGGAATCATTGTTTCCAGACTGTGACAACGTTGACTCCATAAACTTTTTAGGTACCATTGAAGTTTCCTTATATGCAGTCTTGCATATGGAATCAGTAGGATGCAGGATGCCATGAATCCCAAAGCCTGCAGAGTTTGTCGTGCAGATAACTGGGATTTTGTTGCCATCAGTTTGAAGTAAGTAGTCAGTTGCCTTTGTCTGGCATGAGGTAAGCCATCTGGGCAGTTGTATTCAAGCTTGCACCCAGGGATGTTATCTTTTGAGAGGGTACCAGTTGTGATTTCTTTTCGTTTGTGTACCCTAGGCATGTTAGAAGCCTTTTCACAAATGCCAGGTGTTGAAGAAGAATGTCCTTGTTCTCTGCTTGAACGAGGCAGTCATCCAAGTAAGGATATATTTGCATCCCTCTGTCTGCAAAAATCAATTACTGGTGCCAGGCATTTTGTAAAGACCCTGGGCACAGTAGATAAGCCAAAGGGCAGTGCAGAGAATTGGCAATGCATTAAGCCAGCCTTGAAACAGAAGTATCTTCTGCATGATTCCCTTATTGGGACATGCAGGTATGCCTCTTTTAGGTCTAATGTCACCAGCCAAGCATTCTTGCCCAGCATGGGCAGAAGCTGCTGCAAAGTCAGCATTTTGAATTTTGGAATGTCCAGGAATGTGTTCAAAATTGATAAATCCAGTATTGGCCGCCGGGCCTTGTCCTTTCTGGGTACCAATAACAGTCTTGAGTAAAAACCTTGTCCTTTTTCCTGTTCTGGTACTGGCTGAATGGCCCCCATGTCCATGAGGGACATAACCTGTTTCTGTGCCTCTGCCCAGTGATTTTTTTGACAGATCCGGCCAACTGTTTGCCATTGGCAGAGTATGGAAATGGAATCTGTATCCCTGTGATACTATGTTTAGCACCCACTTGTCCTGGGTTATTAACTGCCAATTTTGAGCAAAAAGTGCTAATTTTCCGCCTAAGGGTGCTGCCAAAAGGTAAGTGCTTGGTGAAGGCAGAGGGAAGTCATTGGGACGGTTTTCTGTAGGGTTGTGCTTTATCTCCTCCAGATTTAGAGGCAGAAGCACCCCATTGCTTTGACCTGTAAGAATCTTGTGCCTGGTATCTGGAACCCTTAGGGTGTCTGGATTTACCCCTTTGAGCTCTGTCGGACACAGGAAAGGACCAATTTTTTGTTGGCCAGTGTCTACTGAATCTTGGTGGCTGCACTTGTAAGTCTTTTACAGTTTGCATAGACTTAGCTTTGTCTTCCATTTTCTTTAAAACCTCTTCTGCCTTAATACCAGAGTATCATGCTGTAAAGGTGCATCCAGTAATTTAGCTTTAACATGATCAGGCAAATTTTGCACTTTTAGCCAGGCATGCCTCCTAATCACAGATCCAGTAACTGCTGCCCTGCAGGAGGCCTCTAAGGAATCAAAACCACATTGCAAAGTATGCTTTCCAACTTGTTCAGCTGCATGCAATAATTCCTGCAATTCTTTATTTTCTGCACATTCAGAAATCAGCATCATTTTCTGTTTCAGCAATCCCATAACATGTTGTTGATACTTGAGCATATGAAACTGGCAGTTTAAGGCCCTAATTGCCAAGGCTGCAGATATATAAACCTTCTTTCCCCATCTATCCAGTGCCCTTGAATCTCTGTCAGAGGATGTAGGATTGTTTGCTCGAGGCCTTAACTCCCTTTGGACCCTGTGAAATAGTTTCAGGATCAGCAGCAGGGTTTTTGAATAAAAATTTGAGAGTCAGGGGCCCTGTAATATCGGTCAGGCTTGCTGGGAGCTGGAGGTAAGGAGTCAAGTTTGACTCCGAACACATCATCCACAATGTCTAAAACAGGGTATGGCAAAAGGCGTGTGCTGAGGGAGAAGGAAATCCCGGAGCCTCTTTTTTGATTCTGAGAAATCTTGACTCTCCCAGTGAAAATGCTCCCTCAAAGTATGCAAGGTTTCTCCAAATGAATAATCCCTCAGGAGGTAATGCAGATGGGATAGACTCCTCTGCATCAGAATCCTCATAGGGAGGTATAGATAATTCCTGATCAGAAGAGGAATCAGAAGAAATAGAAACCTGATCTGAAAATTCATAATCATTGTCTTGCCTAGGCCTCTTATCAGGAGGGGGTTGGGAACCCCTGATCAAGGCAATTAGGTTTTCAGCCATTTTGATCATCTGTTTTTTAAGCATAGCGGCCTGTGTACGTGGCTCATGCGTCCGTTTTTTAGCTTTAAAAGTTGCTTTTGTCTTCGGTTTTGCAACTGTCGTTGGTTTGATATAAAAATGTTGAGGCCTGAATACACCCTTAGAAGCCAGTGTCTGCTCAGTGGCTCTGGACCCATCTGAGGGAGATACATCCGTGGGTCCAATAATTTGAGTATCTCGCGGTGTGCCGGACTCCACCTGGGTCTCGGTAGGGGCCTGCGACTCGAAAGTAGCGGGTATCAGGGGCTACAAAAGTGCCTGAATACCAGCGACTGACTTAGGAGAAGCTTAGTCTGTTTTGGACCTCGACTGTCTGTCTCTGTCCTTTTCTTTGTGTTTTTTCTGTACTCCGGTAGTCGGATTGCTATCAGACGACATTTCTGGGTAGTTAAATCTGTTTCCAAAATATTTTGATGCAAAAATATACAGACTCTTAATAGTGCATTGGTTAAATTTAGCACAAAACAGCCAGCCAGGCACATTGTGATCAGGGCCTAAGCAAGGAATACAGTATAAATGGAAATCCTTATTAGGTATTTGCTTCCCACAAGTAATACAATTAACTTTTTCTGACATCGGTATGGAGCAAGAAAAAAAGTTTCCCCAACGGAGTACTTAGTTTTAGTGAAGACTTCAGTTCTGAAATTCGAACATTTCAGGAGTCGGCCGACCGGCACTTGCAAAATGCTTCTACTTCGGGCACCGTGCGGCAATGAGATGGGTACCCCTGATCAAGGTAATAAGGTCTTCAGCCATTTTGATCATCTGTTTTTTAGGCATAGAGGCCTGTGCATGTGGCTCATGTGTCTTTTTTTTAGTTTTAGAAGTTGCTTTTGTCTTTGGTTTTGCAGCAGTCATCGGTTTGATATACAAATGTTGGGGTCTGAATACACCCTCAAAAGCCAGTGCCTGCTCAGCGGCTCCAGACCCATCAGAGGGCGATACATCCATCAGTCCAATACCTTGAGTATCTTGTGGCATGTCGGACTCCACATAGGTGTCGGTAGAGTCTTGCGACTCGAAGGTAGCGGGTATCAGCAGCTGCGAAAACACCTCACTGAGTACCAGCGACTGGCTTAGAAGCTTCATCGGTTTTGGATCTCGACTGCCTTTCTCTGTCCTTTTCTTTGCGTTTTTTTTATGTACTCTGGTAGTCGGATTGCTATCAGACGACATTTCTGGGTAGTTAAATCCGTTTCCAAAATACTTTGATGCAAAAATATACCGAAGCTTAAAAGTGCGTTGGTTAAACCTAGCACAAAACTGACAGCCAGGCACATTGTGATCAGGGCCTAGACAAGGAATACAGTATAAATGGAAATCCTTATGAGGTATTTGCTTCCCACAAGTAATACAATTAACTTTTTCTGACATCGGTAAAAAGCAAGAAAAAAGTTTCCCCAACGGGGTACTTGGCTTTAGTGAAGACTTCGGTTCTGAAACTCAAACTGGAATATTTCAGTAGTCGGCCGACCGGCACTTGCAAAATGCTTCTGCTTCGGGCACCGCGCGACAAGAAAGACTAAAGAAAATGGCGTCGGCTGCATGTTTTATACC
Source organism: Protopterus annectens (assembly GCF_019279795.1). NCBI lineage: Eukaryota > Metazoa > Chordata > Ceratodontiformes > Protopteridae > Protopterus > Protopterus annectens. The sequence goes on along the minus strand of NC_056727.1, from coordinate 929,885,867 downwards.
CCTGATGACCTGACATGGAAGAGAAGACAGCAACCGACGCAGGACCCAAGACTTTGGAATTCAGGCCGACTGAGGGCAACCTGACAGCAGATTACCCAAATGTAATGACTGCAACAGTGAAACACGAAGAACATCATGTACGAGTGTGGTAGTCAGTTTATAAGTTTAAGTTACTAAGCCTCAAGTTACATGTATTGGTGTGTAATAAGCTGCTTGAACTGAACCCACAACTGTTCATCTGTTTTACCCTAACCGGACAAGCGACATGGTGTCACAACCGGGATTGAGACTACAACTTCAAGCCATGAGGTACAGAGTTAATAGTAAAGGTATATTGAGCAAGTTGGGTGATACAGTGCTCAAATGATCAAAAAGGACCAGAAACGAACTTTAGGTAACCAAAACTTGCAGAAATTATTTTGCAAAGAAAATTAAATGAAGAATTCATAAGGCACAAAACGTATTAATCAAACGAGGAGCAAAAAAATCACTGTTAAACAATGTTCAAAATTGTGACATTTGATAAAATTACAGGAAGTACTTATATGGGGCTTAGAATTACCACCAGTTTGCATAATGAGCAAGTTTTAAGTAAAACGAGCACAATAAAAGTATAATGAGCATGATAAGAGGTTAAATGGGCATAACGAGTACAATAAAAGGGCAAAATAATCTTATAGAGTAAGGCGACTGCACTTTTTTTTTAGTAAAAGACAGTGTTTTGGGCAAAAACTACTATTTCACATTGACCGAAGTCATTCCAAGCATAACTACAGTTGTTCGAAGTATCTCAAGAGTGTGCAAAGTGTTTGCAGTGTGTGTGTGCTTTATTACGGTGCAATTATTTCAAAGAGTTTGCTGTATGCAAAGTACAGTTATTTTGCAAAGTACAGCCATTTCAAAAAGTTTCTTGTTCTGTGTACATTTATTCGCAGAGCGCCTCCATTTCAAAGTGTTTCTTACACTGTACAGAGTTTTCGCAAAGTATAGCCATTTTGAAAAGTTCTTGTGCTGCACACAGTTTATTTCCAAAGTGCATTCATAAGCGTTTCTTACTCAGAGCTTCTTCTGCTGTGTACACTTTGTTCACAAAGTATAGTCATTTTAAAGTATTTCTTACACTGATAAGGAGTGATTTCACAAAGTACAGTGATTTTAAAGTATTCTTGTGCTACAGAGACTTATTTGGCAAACTGCAGTTATTTCAGAGAGTCTGTGGTGCTACTGGGCATAATTACAAGTTCTGGCATAAAGTTCTTTCATATTTGTGTGTGATGTCTGTACATAATTTCAAGCACCTTCCCTACTGTGTGTTGATATACCAGAGGCATTTTGCAGACCCAGTCTACTTGTGTTTGATCACAATATTGCAGAGAATTGGAGAGTATTTGAGCAGAAATATGACATTTTCATACGAGCAGCTTTTACTGACAAAGATGCACGTAACAAGGGTATTTATTTTGCTCAACTTAGCGGGGTCAGAGACCATTGAAAGAGAGCATTCATTTGTGTATGCACCAGCAGTATATGCAGGAGAAGGGGAAAACCTGCCATACTGTTGTACCAGCTGAATCAAGAGAGGACCCGGAGCGCTTGAAACGTAAATTTAGAGAAACGTGAAACCCCTAGACAAATGTTACATTAGATAGGCACCCATTTTATACAAGACGCCAAAAGCCAGGTGAAACTTTTGCAGCTTAGATCACTGACTTGAGAAATAAGGCTAATATGTGCAGATTTGGCGATTTGACAGAGAAGTTAATAAAGGACAGGCTTGGGTGTGGTGTTAACAGTGCTGCAGTGAGAAAGATTTTGCTACGTGACAGTGATTTAACATTGAGCAAAGCCAGAGAGTTGTCAAATCCACGAGCTCACAGCAAAGCATACAGGTATGCTTGCAAGTGATAAGAGCATAATTTCAAGTAGCCTCTAGAGCAAGTGTAAACTGCATGCAGCACATGGCAAGCAGAAGCAGGCCTAAGCACATGGCAGCTGCAGCCCCTGCAGGTTTTCCAGGCAGGACACGTAACTTCCTAGCAAGTTCCAAGACTAGTTCAGCAAAATGGACATGCTTGGTGCAGTACAAGGGCGAGTCAGCAAAATCCAAGTTGTCTTACTGTTAACTGTCGCAACTGCGGTGCCAATCATGAATCTAAAAGAGAAATGTGCTTAGCATTTGGACAGCAATGCCACAAGTGTAAAAAATGGAACCACTTTTAAAAGTTTTGTCACACCAGTGACTCTACTCGACTGAGGCACTGGGAACTAAGGTCGGGTGGCATGATGCCAGGGTAAATCCTATGGGTTAGGCTTGTAAACGCTCCAGGGTCATTAACCTAGTACACACTTATAAATCAAGCAAGCCTCATCCAGTTAAGAAAGGTCGCACAAAAAAGCAAATTGATCATGTAGAAAGCTACAACCCTACTTTCTATGTAGATGGTGTGTCAGTGGTTGGTGAAAAGGTTAATGCAGTAGATTTGCTGGCAAAGAACAAAGTACTCTGTACTGTCCTGATCAATGTTAAGCCCATGGAGCTCAAAGTGGACACTGGTTCAAAGTGTAATGTAATGTCAGCGGAAACATTTGCTAGAGTGAGCTGGTGAACAACTGAAATTTGGCTAACTGTGCAAAGCTCATTGCTTATGGAGGTGAAGAGATTCAAACCTGAGGCTCAGTAGTGCTTTCATGCTATTCAGCTGGGAACAGGTGACAGCTTGCAATTTTATGTAGTAAGAAGGCCTGTGCAGTCATTATTAGGTCTCAGACAGTTTAAGAATGAAACCACTTTCTTTTATGAAAGTTCATCATGTAAGCACATCCCAGTTCCAGCTTCAGTGATGCTATTTCCTCAGAGTATGCCTAGCACGTCATAAAAAACATCAGCAAACATCCAGCTGTGTACTCCATGAAAATAGACCCAGAGGTCAGTCCAGTGGTCAGACCGGCAAGACGAGTTCCAAAATCTAAGCAGGACAAAGTCAAGGTCCATTTAGAAAAGATGGTGCAGCAAGGTGTGATTTGTCCAGTCACAGAACCAACTGACTGGGTGTCTTCCATGGTAGCTGCTTATAAAAAAAGTTTGGATGAAATCAGAATATGCACTGACCCAAGAGACTTGAACAAGGCATTAGAGAGACCTCACCCTATGCGTACAGTCGAGGAGATTGCATCCAAGGCAGAAAACACAGTGGCATTTGGCAAGAGGGTGGCAGGGTTCATTTTGGCAAGTAATGCTTGACCGCAAATCTTCCCTGCTGACTACTTTCAGCACAATTTAGTAGATAGAGATTCCTCAGAATGTCTTTTGGAATAAATTCCGCCGGTGAAGTCTTTCAGGGTGCAATGGAGCAAATTTTTTTGGGCTATCCGTGTGCTAAATAGCTGATTTACTGGTTGGAAGTAATGAAGAAGCAGAGCATGACAGAAACCTCAGGAAAGTTCTGGATAGTGCGTGTGAAGTGAACTTGAAGCTTAATCCTCTGAATTGTAAATTCAGACTACCAGAAGTTACTTATAGAGGTCATTTATTTACAAGTGCAGGCTTATGGCCAGACCCTTCCAAACAAGCAACAATTCTTGAGATGCCAGCTCCAGACAGTGTGCAAGCCCTACTGAGTTTTCTTGGTATGGTTAATTTTTCTGGCAAATTTATTCCTGACTTTAGTGAATTATCAGCGCCTTTAAGAGAGCTGACATGCAAAAATGTTGTCTAGTCATGGCTGGACCACCAGAGAGCATTTGATAACCTCAAACAGCAAACTACCAATCCGCCCACACTGAGACACTATGATGTCCACAAACCAGTAATTCTTTCCTGTGATGCTTCAAAGGCCAGTCTTGGTGCAGTTTTCTTCAAGATGGCAGACCCGTTGCCTATGCATCTAGAACTCTTACCCAAACTGAGATGCTGTATGCTCAAATCGAGAAGGAACTTTTGGCAATTGTGCTTGCATGTTCGACATTCCATGATTTATGGCAAAGCTATCCAACTTGAAACTGATCAACCTCTAGTCACTATTTTAAAGAAGCCTATGCATACCGCTCCAGCAAGACTACAAAGAATGATGCTCAGATTACAAAAGTCTATACAAAAGGCAAACGTCTAACTGGCTGATAACGAATTTAGATTCCCCAGAAATACCACAGAACAGCTTGATGCAGAGAATTTTGACTTTGATGTCATGAAAGTGCATAATTTTTTTCTATTATGAGACTTGGTGAGCTAAGAGATCATACAAAGACTGATCCAGTTTTGTAGAAGCTCAAACCACTTCATCAATTCTGGCTGGCCGTCAAAGCATTATTTTTCATACATAGATGAGATGCTGATGGAAGATGGTATTTTCAAAAGGTCCAAAAGTTATTGTTCCTACTTCCTTACAACATGAATACATTCAGATTTTGCATTGTGGTCACCCAGGTTCCAAAGCTACCAAAAGAAGGGTGAGAGGACTAGTATTTTAGCCCACTCTATCGAAAGACATTGATTAAGTGCTTTTGTCTTGTTCAGTATGCAATAGTATTAAACCGCATTTGCAAAAAGAGCCACTCAACTGAGCCAGATTATGGAACTACCTTGGTCAACAGTAGCCACTGACATATCTGAGTGAACAAATCAGCATTACTTAGTGTCGGTGGACTCTTATTCGAACCGGTTTGAGATTTATTTCCTACCTAATACCCAGTGATGTTACTACCAAGTTGAAATGCCACTTCTCAGTCCATGGTAGTCCACACACAGTTATTTCTGACAATGGTACCCAGTTTACCACTCAATTGTTCCAGAAATTTGCAAAAGGGTGGGACTTGATCCATGTTACTAGTAGTCCGGAATACCCACAGTCAAATGGCCTTGCTGAGAAAGCCATACAGAGTGCAAAGCAATTACTAGAAAGGTCAAAACATGAGAGATATCTTCTTGAATTTACTTAATCTCAGAAATTTACCCCATGACAACCTACTTGGCTCCCCTGCTCAGCGACTTCTATCTAGGAAAACCAGAACAACCTTGCCTATCAGTTCGTTTGTTGGTGCCTAATATTAAAAACACCACAGCAATCAAAGCCCAATTCTTAAAGAAGCGTTCCTTTCAGAAGTCAGCTATAATAAAACAAGCAGATTTCTTTGTCCATTGAAAGGAGAGGGGAGAGGATGCAAATAGCAAAAGGCTTTGATCGAACTGGTCAAGTGAGAGGCATATGTGCCAGGCAGAGATCCTACTTAGTGAAATCTGAGGGTGCAGAATACTGGAGAAACTGCAGGCATCTTCTTCCTGTGTCTGAAATATTGCAGTATCATACCTGTGATAGAGATTCTAGACCTCAGAGCAACCCTGACAATGTTCATACTGAAGACCAGATGTTTAGTGTTTCACTGTTGCAGTCATCTGTGGGTTTATCCCTGCTGAGGTAGCCCACATCCAGCCTGAATACCAGAGTCAATGATTTTCTGCGTCAGCTGCTGTCACTTGCTGCCTGACGTCTGGTAGTCAGTGCTATAAAGGAAGGCAACTGATGCCATTACATCAGTCTGTCTTGCCATGGAGCCCGTAGCAGAAGCAGTTTGCAAGTGTGCCTGTCTGTCACTACCAGAGGTTGAATTACAGCTGAAAACGTCTAAAGCCAAGTACCCCATTGGGGATCCTTTTTTCTTGTACTAACCGATATCCAAAAAAGTTAATTGTCTCGCCTGTGAAAAGCAAATACCAAACTGAGACTTCCAGTCATACTGCGTCACTTGTTTAGGACCAGACCACAATGTCCCCCATTGCTGGTTCTGTGTCCTCTTTAATGTGAGAACCATTCGTCGTAGAGCTCTTATTGTAGCCAAGTATTTTAGTCTTCCATCTTCGCATTCCAAAGTGGTGTCCATCAGCCAACAATTCGTAGACATTCTGAAAAAAACATAAGGATAAAGAAGGAGATAGACCACACAAGGCTAAGCCTTCTGACAAACTCTACCGCTAAGCAGGTATTCAGTTCTCCAGAATTTACTGAGGCACCTTCCAGCCCAATTCGATACCTTCGCAGGTCTCTACTGAGACCCTTTCGGAGTCCGGTATGCCGCAGAAATCTTATTAGTCCGCCTAGCCTTCGGTTGTCTCTGCCTTGGTTGGGTCCGGAGCCGCAAAGCAGGCACCACAGAGGAGATTTTTCCAACTACCGAATCTAGACAAAAACAGAGGTCTTCTCCTCAGTTTCTCTCACACTGATGGATACTCTTAGGCATGAAGGCAAGGCCACTCCTAGGAAAACTACCTCTAGGCACCATTTTACTCCTGCTCCACCACCCCAAGCTCAAATGTTTAAAATGGCAGAGGATCTTATCACCCTTATCAGGGGTAGTCAGGACACACTTTCTAAAAGGAATAGAGACCTTTCTCCTGAAATACTGACAAAACAGGATTCTGAGGAGTCTGAATATTCGGACTTTGAAGAGGAACAACCACCTCTGACTGCTTATGAGGATTTAGATGCAGAGGAATCCATTCCTTCTGCCTCCCTACCAGAAGAGCTTTCCTTTGGAAACCTTCACAATCTCAGGGAAATTTCCACTGGGAATCCCAGGATTTCCCTCTGTCTGAGAAAAGGCCAAGTTTCTAGACCTGTCCCAGCACAGACCCTTGACCACTCCTCCAATCTTAGAGGTGGTTGATGATGTCTTCCATGAATCCAGCTAAACTCCTGACACTCTCACACCTGCTCCCATAAAACCTGACAAGTATTACAGAGTACCGGATTCTCACAAATACTTGTACAGAAATCCTGCTGCAGACTAGGAGGTCATTACACAAGAACCAAAAGGAGCTAAGGCTAGTTCTGCAAAAAATCCTATTCCTTATGAGAATGACTCCAGAGCCCTGGACAGATGGGGTAAAAAAGTATACACTTCTGCAACCTTAGCTATCAGAACACTCAACTGTCAGTTCTACATGTTAAAATATCAACAACACACTTTGGAACTATTAAAACAAAATATTTCAACCTTTCCTGACTGTGCCAATTCTAAAGAGTTAGCAGATTTACTACACTCTACTTGTCAAGTGGCGAATCACTCATTACATGGTGGATATGATGCCCTAGAAGCCTCAAACAGGGCAGCAGTATCGATTTGTCATTAGGAAATATGCATAGTTGAAGGAACAACCTCTCCCTGATCATGCCAGATCTAAATTACTTGATGTACCCTTGGATAAGGACCACATGTTTGGAGTAAAAGCAGAAGAGGTGCTTAAAAAGATGCAAACAGTAAAAGATTTCCTTCAGGTACAACCTCCTAGGTTCAGCAGGAATTTTCCCTCAAAATACTGATCCTTTCCCATAACCCAGCAGACAGGAGAAAGGTAAGCCCTGCAGGGACAGACCACCCAGACTCCTATCACAGAGACAGCAGAGAACCAAACAGTGGACCACTTCCACTTAAAAGGCAGGGAGTTCTAAGCCATCCATCTGACAAACTTTCAATGACTCCCTCTCCCCCTTCTGCCTTTTCACTCACCAAAAACTAGGAGGAAGGCTCTCCCTCTGCAAAGAAAATTGCCTTTCTGTAACAAAAGACCAATGTGTCAAAGATAATTTTTCAGGAATACAAATTCTCCTTCAACGAACTCCCAATTCCAAGAGGGCACCCAGACTTGCCTCCAAATCAGTGGGCAGAGACACTGAAACAAGTCCAAACTCTCATATCCCAAGGGACAGTAGAACCTGTCCCCTCAGATCAAACAGGCAAAGGCTTTTATTCCCAAATTATTCCTTGTTCCCAGAGAAGGGGGTACTTTGCACCCCATCCTGGACCTATCCATTCTGAACACCTTCCGGGTGGCCCCCAAATTCAAAATGCCAATGCAGCTGCTGCCTATGCTGATAAAAATCCCTGGTTAGTTACCCTAGATCTAAAAGATGCCTACCTCCACATCCCCATAAGGGAATCCTGCAGGAAATTCCTTCACGTCAGAGCAGGCTCACAACACTTTTAGTTCTCTGTGCTTCCTTTGGCTAATCTACTGCTCCCCAGGGTATTCACCAAATGCTTAGCCCAGGCCATAGCTTTTTGCAGACAGAAACATTTACAAATTTGCCCCTTACCTGGACTACCACCTCATTCAGGCAGATTGCAAAGAAAAACTCCTCGAGGACCTCCTCTGTCAAAACCCTCCTAACCACCTCAGGGTACACCATCAACGAGAAGAAATCAAGGCAAACACCCTCCAGGGAGATCATTTTCTTGGGAGCACTGCTGGACACAACATTCCAAATGGCCCTTCTATCCCCAGAAAAGCAGAGCTTCCTGCCTCTCTATTTTACCCAGCTGGCTTCCAAGAGTCACCTCACTGTGAGGAAGTTCCCTGCATACCTTGGGGTACATAGCATCTTGCATCCTTCTAATTCCTCTGGCCAGGCTTCACAAGAGAAAACTTCAGTGGTACCCAAAGAACCTTTGGTGTCAGCACACTCAACCTTGAGAGGCCTCTGATCCTCTGTATAACGGCAGAGTTTCCCTGGTGGGGCAGGGGCCTGTGCCCAGAGCAAGGGTCCTTCCTTCTTCACCCTTCGCCCAACCAGACAGACCATTACCACAGATGCCTCAGACATAGCTTTGGGCGCTCACCTAGAAGGCAGGTGCACCCAAGGTCTTTGGGATGCCCAGCACCTTCCCTTACACATCAACCAGAAGGAAATGGCAGTACAAAAGGCTCAGACATCCTTCAAACCCCATCTCAAGCCAGGGGTTCTCCTTATCCAGACACCACCACAGTAATGTGGTACATCAACAAACAGGGAGGGACCCACTCTTACCCTGTGTGCAGGCTAGCCATGAACCTCTGGCTGACAGCCTCTTCCATGAGACTACACCTGATAGCCCAATACCTACCAGGGATCAACATCACCCTGGCAATCCACTTAAGTAGAAACCTACTGGACCCCCACGAATGGCAGCTCCACAGAAAAATCTTTACAAATCACTCCGGCGTGGGGGACTCCAGAGGTGGATCTATGATTCACATCTCAACCATCAGCTGAAAAAATTCTGTACCAGGGAGTATCGCACCCTGTACTGTGGAAGGTGGATGCCTTGACCTTCCCCTGGAACACCCTCTTTTTGTATGCATTCCCTCCTCTGCCTCTTATTCCCAAGGTACTGATCAAAATAAGGGAGGGGAGACCAAAGGCCTTTCTCATTGCTCCAGATTGACCCAGACAACATTGGTACCCCTTACTGCGCAGCCTGACCTTACAGCCTCAAAGACAGCTTCCCCTGATCTCAGACCTAACTCAAGTGGGGGGATGCTGCACCCAGACTTGCAGACTCTCAAACTATCAGCATGGCTAATACTCTAAAGGCAAACAAGGAGCCCCCGTTAAGCAAACAGGTCCTAGACATCATTACAGAGGCCAGAAGGCCCAGCACCAGAAAATCTTAGGCAGGAAAATGGAAAAGATTCTGCTCCTGGAGCCAGTCCAGAGGGGGCAATACCTCATAACCTTCCATCCCCCTTATCCTGGACTACCTAGCGGAGCTACTTAATAGTGGCCTGGCCTTCTCCTCTATTAAAATACACTCCTCGGCCATTTCAGCTCATTTTGATACAGAACAAACCCTGTTCTCTCATCCTTTGATTAAACAATTCCTCAGAGGGGCTTCTAATATCAGGCCACCCACTCCAGCCTGGGACATGAATTATGTTTTGGAAAAACTAACTTTACCACCCTTCGAACCTGCTGCGTCAGCAGAAATAAGAAACCTCTCCTGGAAAACTGCTTTTCTCATAGCTATCAACCCAGCCAGAAGGATTTCAGAACTTCAAGCACTGATGGCCATTGAGCCCTTCATCATCTTCCATGCAGAGACTCCCTGAGGACTAATCCCTCCCTTTATGCCCAAGGTGGTATCTAATGCAATTCTCAACCAGGCCATACATCTACCCACATTCTTTCCTAACCTGCAAAACAAGGGGGGAAAGAATTCTCCACTCACTAGATGTGCACAGACAGCTCAGATACTAACTGGACCGTACTAAACGCTTCAGGAAAACAGACCAATTACTGGTCAGCTTTGCCCCAGGGGCAGAGGGGAAGCCCATTTCCAAACAAACAGTTTCCAAATGGATATCACACTGTATGCATTTCTGCTACAGACTGCATAGGAACCCCCCCAAGTCCATTCAAACCCATTCCACTAGGACAGCTTCCACTTCCACAGCATTCCTCAGAGGAGTTCCCCCACCAGGGACATCCTGGAAGCTGCGACCTGGACTTCTGTCCATGCCTTTACCAAGCATTACCACCTACCTCTATTTTCTAAGGCTAAGGCAGGGTTTGCTCTGCAGTGCATACTGACCCATTCCCTAGGTCGCTTACTAATCCGACCACCTCTCTCACTTTTGCAGTCATCACCTGTTGGAGGATTCCCAAAGCTGAGGAAACACGAAGAACATAGTAAAGTTGTGTACATTTACTATAAACGTAGATGTTAGAGTGAATTCACTGTCGCAGTCATGGTTTCTCACCCTCCTTCCCCTGTACATCTTCTTTCTTTAGGGAGAAGTAAGTTTCTAATGGTGGCTTTTAGCCACCAGGACCACTTTACCATATTTACTTGGGCCTCTGACTGGTTAGGGCAAGAAAAAAACTGATGTAATGGCGTCTGCTGCCTTCCTTTATAGCACATCAGGCAGTAAGCAACAGCTGCCGAAGCAGCAGAAAAACACTGACTCTGGTATTCAGGCCGGTCGAGGGCTACCACAGCAGGGATAACCCACAAGTGATGACTGCAACAGTGAACACACTCGAACATCTACATTTATGGTAAGTGTACACAACTGTATTGTCTCAGCATCCATTCCTGTTCCTGATGATGTCCTCAAAGTTGAACATTTCTTAAAGATAGTCTTTGTTGGTAGATCCAACTGTGATTTTTATTTTACACAATCAGGTTGTACTTCTAGACCTAGTGTAAAATACACAGCAACATCATGTTAATTGTTTTGTGTGTGTTTAATTTTGTATGACTGCATGTCAAAGAATTAGCTCTGTATAACTGCATATCACAGATCATTTCTGTGTAATCGCATGTCACTGAATACTGTCATTTGTTATATGATCTATTTCTCAAAGAGGGAGAATGTACAACAGTGTGTGTGTAACTTTAAGAAGCATTTCCAGATGTAGGCATGTGCATATAAATAGGGAGCACAGTGCACGCAGCAGTGCCACTTTCAGAGAACAGCCAGAGTGTTAAAATGTATGAGTGTGGTAGTCAGTCTGTTTAAAAGTTTATTTAAGTTACTAAGCCTCAATCCAGATGCGTTTGTGTGTAGTAAAGCTGCTTGAACTGAACGCACAACTGTTAATCTGTTTTATCCTGACTGGACGATCGACCATTACTATATTCACTACTTCTAGTATAGTTGGTTTAGACTTTGATTTCCTAGTAACTGCTTTTTTGGCAGCCACCAAAATTAGACACAGCAAGACCATACCATGTCTAGGCAGCAATTCAGATTCTGTATCATAGCTCAGAAAAATCATCTCCCCTCGTCACACCAATCTGCCTACCCAGCATCTCAGGGAGTCTAGTCCGCCAACTTATCACACTCCCAGAAAATATGTTCCCAATTACCTCTCTCTTTCCCATCTACCCAAGGAAAAATCCTCTGGAATCTACATGGGGTATAAAAATATCTATACAAACCATTTCCAAGCAAAAATCCTAAATCTTCTAGATTTTGTTGTATATTTGGGGGCATACCTCTCAACCTCTTACAGCAAGAAATCTGGACAAAGCTACAAATAACAAAGTTGGACAATGGCCCAAAAATAGGGACAATTTTTAAATATTGTTCTTATAAACTTGGAAAGTAGATTGAACAGGCTTTGCATTAGCATGAATTTTCTGAAGGGTATGAAGTCTGAAACTCAAATGTCAGTCATTTTTTCTAACTTCAATCTTTAATGATTTACCGCTAATTTGCCAGAAACCCACAATTTACTGAAAAATGGACCAAAAATGAGGTAAAAATCTGGACATTTTGTGAAAATCTGTACAGTTGAGAGGTATGTTTGGGGGGGGGGGGGCATGCATATATCATCCCATTATTTCTTTGTGAATTGCTTATCCGAGTTCTCTTCCCAATCCTTTCTAACCTCCTCTGATTTATTCTTACAGTTATCATGCAATATTTTATATGCTCTACTAATTCCTTTTTTTGTGGCAGCTTATGTTCTAGATTCTACTAAAAACTCTACCAGTGCTTCTCTCATTTAGGACCCCCTTATTTCTCTTTGCCTATACTCAGATAATCAATCCTTGACAGGGAAGGCAATCTTTAACCTGTAGTCCAAATAAATTCTTGGAGTCTTCCCATCCTATCATCTTTCCTTCTCTAGTTACTTGCTCCCAATACTTTGGTTCCTTTGCCAGTTTTCGCCAATAAATTCCATCCACCTCTTGCCTATTTTATATATCCCTAATTGCAGTCATCTCTACCTACAATCTCCTTTCTCCATTCCCATTTTGGCTTAGTCCTTAGGATACTTTCTGCTACTTTTTAGATATTATATTCTGTATGACTGCTATTCTCAGTAAAGGTCTGCACCCAAAATCACAGTCTCTCCTTGTTTCTCTAGCTTCCCCCCTGTTTCATCGGGTCTATATTATACGCTCGAAGTTTTAAAACTTCGAAGCTCATATAAAATTGACCCTATATTAGCAACGTTTTAAAACTTCAAACATATAAAAAATATAAAAAAAACAAAAACAACCTACCCAAACACTCTGAGCAGGGGGGCAAACCCCCCTGCACCCTCCACAACCCCGATACTTAAATATACCAACTCCAAGATCTCACTACAGTGAAGTGAGATCGCCGCAGGGAATATTTCCCTTTACTTCACTGTAGTGCGATCTCGGAGTTAAATAGCAGGGGGGCGCAGGGGGGGGGTCAGAGCGTTCAGGTAGGTTGTTTTTGTTTTTTTTTTATATGTTTGAAGTTTTAAAACTTCGCTCATATAGGGTTGATTACATGAGCGAAGTTTTAAAACTTCGAACATATAATAACTGACCCGTTTAATCATCCCTTTCCACTTTGAATTATAGTTTTCTGCTTTTGCCATGTATAGCAGCCTGTGTAGCTTTGAAAGCCCCTTCAAATCAAGTAATCCCAATCTGCCCTGTTCTGCTGGAAGAATCAGGTTATCCCACTTAAATCTTGCAGTCTTCCCCTCCCAGATAAGTCTTTCAGCTCTTTTTTAATTGCTAGCCACAACTTCTCCTCCAAATGATAAAAATATGCCTGACCTGTGTATAAGACTAATAGGATTAAAAACATTTTAACTGCTTGTATCTTACTATACATATGCATTTAACAAAGCTTCCATTTTCTCTGCTTTTGTGTTATCTTTTTAGTCTCTTCCCACATAACCTCAGCTGCCACACCAGAAACATTTTTAATCTATACTCCTAAAAGCTTCATTTTATCATGTCTCCATAAATATGGATATTGCTGTACCAACTCGTATGTTACCGTTATTGCCTTTGTCTTCGCTTCATTAATTTTGTATCCTGAAAAGATATGAAACCATCTCAAAATGTTCTACAACACTGTAATGTCTTTACGGTTTTGACAAGTATAAAATTATATCTGCAAATAAAGCCAGCTTTTCTTGACAACCATACTAATTATATCCTTGAATTTCTAAGTCCTTTATTTTCATTCCCAATGCTTCTAAATATAATGCAAACAAAGGGGGAAAAAGACACTCCCTGCCTGGTTCCTCTACTCGGGCAGAAATCAGAGGAGACCCACCACTTTAATTTTCGCCTCTTATCCCTCATACATCCTCCTAATCAACCTTTTATTTTTTCAGGAAATGCAAATGCTTCCATTGCCCTGCTCATAAAGCCCTGGCTCACTGTCAAATGCTTTCTCTTCATCAAGACCCACCGATGACAATATTTTCTTACATCGGCTATACTGTCTTCTTCCAGGATGTTGGCACTTCTCCCCCTCTTAAAATACTGCTAAACAAACCTTCCAGATCTTTGAGTTTTTCCCTTCTGGCTTCCAAACTTCCACAGGAACACCATCTGTTCCTGGGGACTTCCCTGTAGACTGGTTACACATCAGTTTTTCTCATCTCCTCCTATCCTAACCATTAGTAACAGAGCCACATCTACCTCCAACTTTGGCATAATTAATTCTTCCATAAACATTTCCATTTGTATCTTTTCTTGATTTCCACATTTCTCTGCTTTATACATACTTGCATAGAATTTCCAAAATATTCCTAATATTTCAACAGGATCTCATTACCTTCCTTGTTATAGGATCCCTAAGCTTGGTGAAAGCTTTTTCTGTTGCCTGAGTCAGCATGCTCAAAGTTTTTGTGCTCTAGTGTTATCAAAAACAGTTGCCAACAGCAATCTTTCTAAACTCGTGCGTATTAGTGAGGTAATCCCTCATTTTCCGATTAGCATTCTGCAGTTGATCCTCCTCTTCGGTGAGATTCTGCAATACTTCCAACATCTGTCAGTCCCTCTAAATAATTCGTACTACTACTTAACCGTAACTCCCTTTCGTTTATTTCCACTCTACTTTTAAACTGCACTTTAAAATTTTATCCTGCTCCCTAGCTATATTTTCAGAAATAATTTTTATACTCTCGAATAGCTCCTGAATAAATCTCCACTACCCATTCCTTAAATTCCTCACAGATAGGCCGGAAAGCACCACTGTCTCATTTTTATTTCATTACCCTGAATTTTTATTATTGGCACATGACCCAAAATAGCTATTAGGTGTGTATCAAGACCTTCAATTAAATGCACAAGTTCCTGTGAAATATAAATGCTGGCTACCCTAGCCCAGGATTTTATATCTTGGAGAATAATATATAAATTTTCTCCAAATTCCTATTACTGAATTCTCATCTTCCATGCCAAATATTCTCAAATTTCTTACAAAAATCTACCCTCCTTTGTTGTACTTCCCCTTCTGGGCCCCCCCAGACACATCATTGCTGCAAATTACAGTCCCCACCTAAAAGTAACATTCCTTGCTGAAAACCATTTCTCCCAGAATTTGCTTAAGCTCCATTATAGCAGTTTGAGGTGGAATACAAGTACGTTAGTGTAATCCTCCTCCCATGCCAGTAGCCCCCTAGTACTACAAATCTGCTACTATCATCTTTATCCTCTTCTATCACTATTGGAGCTCCTCTTGCAATTAACACAAGTACTCCTCTTTTACTTTGCCCCAGATACTCCACTAAACCACCACCCTGAAAACCTTTATCGAATTCACATGGTCAGTTCGTTCCAAGTGAGTCTCCTGTAACCTGGCTATTTGCACTGTACACTTTTTTAATTTATCTGAGACCACGGACAGACATTTAAAGACATTAGAGAAAGAATCACTGTATTAAAAATGTATTCCCATATTTTATTAAATGTCTAGTTTCCAGCTTTTGTGTTAAAATGCACACACTGTTTGGCAGGTTGAACTTTTATATAGTTGCTTCTTGTCATATCCATCTGAGCCCCATGTCACATCTCTCAAAACTTTTTGCCTTATTTGAATCCCTCAAACAACCCCCCCCAATACCCTCTTAAAACTTAATACCAACACAACACAATGCACTGTCCTCAAATATTTAAATGTTACCCTCCTAATAGGAACAAATTCCCAAACTGACAGCCACACTCAAACTTGAGTTAACCTAAAATAAAGGTTATCCATGCTAAGACACATGGTGCAGACCATGCTTCTATTAAGTGCTAACTGGTTTGCTCTCATTTTTACAGCTCTCCCAGCTAGGAAAACCCCTGAATGCTTTCAGAAGACATTTTCTCCTAGCCATTTTATTTTTTCCCCCAGCCACTCCCCACCAGACTGTAACCAATTTTTCATCAGGCTGCCTCCATAGAGACATGAGACCCAGACAACCAATTTCTCAGCATCACATTGCCTCCATGGAGACATCAGAACAACACAGTCAAAATTTCTCTATCGGTGTTTCCATGGAAACATGAGGTCCAGTTACAGAATTGCTACTAAGCATGCATTCCTTTGCTAGAACAAAGACTCATAATACTCAATATTTTTTTCATTTACTTGCTCTCTCTTAACCTGTTACTAAATCAATCTAAGGTCCTTAATCCAGTCATACCCCCATGCAAGAATGCAAAAAAGCACATTTTATTTTTTTGTCATGCTCTTTTAACCACGCTTTTTTAAACATTGTAGTGCCTAAATTTCTTAAAACTGAAGAAATAAAGAAGGGAGACAAGGGAAAAAACAGCAACACCTATTTACAATACCCATTACACTTAAAAATAACTGATAAACCTTTAATTTAGAGCAAGCAAAGAAAACCAACCACCACAAAAAGTGTACTATTAAGAAAAGAAGTTCTTTACTTAGTTAACTTTCTCCCCTCTCTTCCCTCCTCAAAGCATTTTTCCAAAAAATTAATGACACAAAGTAGGCCATATCCCCCACAAGTCCAATATTTCCAGATTTTCTTATCTCACAAATATAACTGCAGTGTAATCCCACATTAAGTTACTGTTCATTTCCATCTCTCAACTCCTGTCTCTGCTTCATTTCCAATGCACTCTCAATTATTCTAGTCAACTCTTGCAACATTTTCCACTGAAACAGGGGAAAATGTTTCAGAGGTAGTCTCTCTGTGGTCTTTATTACCAGAACAAGTAGAATCTCCTTATGTTTCACAGCTCAGTTTTTGTTGGACAAACATTTGTATTTCCTACTTAGAAAAGGGAAAAATACCTTCAAGACAGCTGGGTACACCAGTTTGAATCTCATACCACAGTCTCGACATTCCCTGAATAGTGGAATGTTTTTACTCCTCTTCTGCCTGATGTACAATGAGTAATTATTCTCCACAAGCACTTTGCTGTCTCCCACTTTTAGAACTTTGTCCTTCTGCCACAGTGTTGTCAAAATCTACTCCTTCAGCTGGTAGGATTGCATCTTTACTATTAAAGGTCTAGGTTGCTTTCTCATACCCATGTTTGGAGCATACACACAATGTGTCCTTTCAACTAACACCACCTGTGGTGGAGTATCAGTCCAGTTGCTTACTTGTGCTTTCATAAATTCATATGCAGTCTGTTCCTTCCAGCTTCTCTGGTACAGCTGAAAATCTCAGGTTTTCCCTACATGCTCTGTCTTCTAATTCTATTGTTTTTTGAAACATTTCTTCCTGAGCAGTCTCATTTAGCCAGACTTTTCTTAATTTCAACCTCCAATTTTTGAAGATTTATCACCTGATCTGAATATTTAAAGCTTTGTCCATTATTTCCAGTTTTTTTTTTATTTGTGTTGATATACTCCACCAGTGTTTTGTTTATTTTAACCAGGTCTTTGTGCAGTTGTCTTATCTTCCTGTAGGTTACTGGAAGTCAGGTCTGAAGGTTGCATTGCTTTTTGCTGAACAGCTGCAGAACTTTCCACAGTCGGTGTTTCTTCCTCACTTTTTGTAGCAGTTTTTTTCAGGTGCTCTGTATTTCTTTTTCTTGCATCCTGGCAGTACACTTACTAGCCAGGTGCTGAAATTTACCCATAAACACAAAAGTCCACTGGCCGTCTCTATTGGGTTTCTGTTTTCACAGTGGGAGAGCTAGAGCTAAGCTGTTACTCAATGTGTAGCCATCTTGGAAGTCTCCCATAGCCACCTGTTGGCAGAAATGAGCTTCCATTCTGCTTCCACCCTCTATTCAAGATAGAATGGTGGTGGACTTTAAGACCAGACTGTTGACAAAAAGCCAGGAAAAAAAAAAAGGTTTACTGCATTCATGGTTTCATCGAGGACCTCGACAATGACCTGTAGTCTAAACTAACAGTGGGGGCTCTGGCTCCTGGAATACTGATTGTTGCTGCTTGAGAGAGACCTGGGTCTCTGCTGAGTCTGCTAAGAGCCAATAATGTTCCTCTGAGATGTGGGCACAAAATTCTTCCTGCAGCATGCATTTTGAAAAATACATCTTAAACAGCAATGGCACTTTGAAGGAAGCCATCCACAACAGTGACCTTCACTTCATCAACACAGGGTATCAAGCACAGCCAGGAATGTCATCAGATTGCAATGTCTACTCCTGCAGTGCATCTACAGCACCATACACTTTGTGCAACATGACAAAGAGCTGAAGGTAGAATATGTGGTTACCTGTGCTTTCAGTGCCTTAACTTGTATTGTGGCACAGCCTCAACAGCCTCTGTGACTTTGTCCAACAAATCCCAAAGAACACTGATTTTTTGTTTTGTTTTTAACTTGAAGGTTGTGCATCAGGCCTGGCAAGTCAGTACGTAAAAATCTACTGCCGATCATTAGTGGACCGGTGTTCCGCTGTGGCGACCCCTAACCGGGAAAAGCCGAAAGATACAACAACATTATCTGGACAAGACCACTAGATACAAGTGTCCCTTCTGCAAGACTAACAGAGGAGCACTCACTGGCCAAGTGAATTGCTCAGAGTCGCCCATTAGGTGAACAGAGATGTAAAAAAAAAAAAAAAAAAAAAAAAAAAAAAAATAATAATAATTTGTACCCAGGACTAGAGGCAGCTCATTAACATCTCAGATTTCACTCTGTGCTGCCAGACAATTTCACAATTTACCATCCTTGTTAGCAGAGTGGAAAGATACAGACAGCCACTTCTCTAAGCAGTCCACAGCTCCAGACTCTGTCTGGCAGATAGGACAAGAGCCCGAAATATATGTGCTTTGCGGCCACCACTGCCATAGTCTCTTGTTTAAATGGAAATCAACCATGTTAGGACACTGCAAGTTCAGTCAAAGTATTGGCTAACAACCATTCAGAGGAGGTCCAGAACCTTATATATGTCTCCTGGAAGTGGTACTGAAGAGAAGACTAATCACTGTGCGACTATCCCCCATTCTTGTTCACTACTCTGAGGGGCTCATTAAACCTGGGACACTCATGTGCAGGCTGAGGAAACCCTTCACTGTTTGAATCTCCCTTGTTTTCTGACTGGAGTGCTTCTCAAACAATCGGGAAATATATCGCTGATGAGTGTACTTCGTGATACTTTTCAGAGTTCTGCATTGTCTTAATTTTTGCCTGATTGAAGTATTTTATATATTTGCCGACACTGTTTGTGGTTTTCTCATTGTTCTGAAACTGCCCCCCCCCCCATTCCTGTGGTAGTGTTAAAGTTTATAAAACTGGTCCAACTGATCATTTTTAAGTGTTTTTTCAACTGCTGAGGGCTACACATAAGTGTGATAGCCATTTTTCTGCTTTAAAAGTGTTTCTTTTACTGTATCTGTTTTAATTATTGAAAAACAAAAAACAAAAAAGAACAAAAAAATCCTCTCTATTAGTTTCCCGCCTTCCTATAACAAAGTGTCCGGTTTTCAGATTTTGCTGAATTTTATTTATTTTATTTATTTTGCATTTCCTGACCGGATTTGTCTGACTGAGCTAGTGGCTCATTTTCAGCAGAGACCCGGGGAGAAAAGCTCCACAGTGAAATAAAATTATACATCAGATGCAAAAACTTGAAAATACATTTCAGTTACATACACAGAAAAAAGAATTATACATTCAGGAGTACACAAAAAGTTTCAAAAACATCTATATAATATTTGCAATGGTAGAGAAGTGATGTAGAGAAACCAAAAACCACTATTGTAAGGCAAAACATTTTGAAAAGGAAATGCACATCTAGGATGGACTCAGTAAACCAGCATAGAATAAACTTAAGATATATGATCAGAGGTATATAGAAGGGGTTTGTGGTGATAAACATAGTATGAACTGGTGAGAGATAAGAGGAGATACAGTAGCAGGTGGCAAGGACGGTCTAACAAAAATCAGCAGAATAACATGTGTTTATAGTAAATTACCACTGAATAATATGGAGAGAAATAAGAGAAAAAATACTGAGAAGGAAAGATGAGAGAAGGATAATTGGGATCAGGGAAAAGAATAGATCAAAGGAAGCTGTTAGAGGACAGTGCAGGTGGAAGATTAGACAAGGAAGAAGGGGTGTGACAGGAAGTAGTGGGCTGTTTTGCAGTTTCTGTGTTGCCCAGACCTTACTAAGATGGAAGGAAGCTTCTCTGTTCATCAGTGAGAGTGGTGGGCTTTGAGCAGCCTGTCGCTGGAGGAATGGTTTCAGCTCAGAATCTGTAGTTTTATTGGCCATTTTAGGCTAATTCTGTCCCTTTCATCTTTCTGTTTAAAAACCCATGTCTGCCCAGTTTTTGTGCTTGTATTAGCTCAGCAAGATCCTGCTTAGATGTCCTGCAGAGTTCTACAGCATCAGAGAGAGAAGGGAGACTGAGTGGATTAAGTACCCCTGTTTTGCTTTTTATTGCTCATTTTCGCTAGCTGCACTATTCTGAGATTTTTTTTTTTTATTAACTTTGCAACTTATTTTAACTTTTTTTTTAAAATTCTGATACTGTTTGCACTTTAACTGATCATCTAAGTGTTTTTCAACTATTGAGGGCTACACACTCAAGTGCAACAGCCATTTCTGTGCTTTAAAAGGGTTTTACTGTATCTGT
Source organism: Protopterus annectens (assembly GCF_019279795.1). Taxonomy (NCBI): domain Eukaryota; kingdom Metazoa; phylum Chordata; order Ceratodontiformes; family Protopteridae; genus Protopterus; species Protopterus annectens. The sequence continues at coordinate 929,865,307 of NC_056727.1, read as the reverse complement.
TTTAATTTTTGAAAAAAAAAATCCTCCCTCTCTACTCATTTCCTGTCTTTCTATAACCAGTAGAGTCCAGTTTTCTGATTTTACTGAATTCTAGGCTATTTTGTAGTTTGTGTTATCCAGACCTTAAGATATGAAGCTTCTCTGTTCATCAGTGAGAGTGGTGAGCTCTGAGCAGCCTGTCACTGGAGGAGAGGTTTCAGCTCAGAATCCATAGTTTTACTGGCCATTTTGGGCTATTTCTATCTTTTTCATCTTTGTGTTTAAAAACCCATGTTTGCGCAGCACCGTTTAAATAGGGTTAAACTATTCTTGGTGCCAGAAAGTCTGTTCTTCTAATTTTCCATTAGAACTAGCCAGTGTTCCAGTTTTAGCACTCAAAACTGCTTCTTTGTGGTCAACACTTGTTCAAAAAACTCGTTGCAAGCACTAAATCTACAAAATTACTGCAGCACTCAACTTTCTTCACTTGTTAGGAGGAAAACAGTTTTTAGTACTTAAATTAGAAAGAACCTATCCAGGCATGTCTAATGGTCAACTCCCTGTATTTTCCTCTGTCCACCTAATAAATCTGGGCATCTTGGGGCAATGTAGCAATTGCCTCATGTACATTGACAACTCTCTCCTCCTACTACCCAACACTACAACCTGTGAGAAATGCACTTATATAGCCAAACTGGAAGCCAAGCTCTCTCCAGCCAAGACTGTACTAGACAGTCAAGAGGAGAAGGTAAACATCTGCACCACATCACACTCACACAGTCCATCAAAACCTACACCACCTAAACAAACATAGTAACACAAACCACACACCTACATTCGCGGAGGCTCTCAATAAAAAATCTGCCCAAACAGAGGCCTCCAAAGCTGAAACACTAGCAATCACCACCACCCCAACACTACCCAATTGACACAGCCCACAAAATCAGTGTGCCACTCAACCTCAGCCCATAAGGCAAAACAACGTGCCCAACACACTAGTCATAGGTGATTCTATAGTCAAGCATACATGTCCCACTCACCAGGCTAAACAAGGAGAAAGTTACTGTCAGCTGCCTGTCTGGTACCAGGATCTGCCACATAATGCAAGCACTCAGGTCACTCCTCAACAAGTACAAATATGACTGACATTGTCCGTGTTGGTGTGAATGACCCGAGACATACCTCCCTGGACTACATGAAGGAGCTCTCGGATCATGTAGCCCAGGCAGGTATGACCCTAGCCCTGAGTAGCATCCTGTCATCTCCCTGAATGACACCACAATACAAGGACAAAATGATTGACTTCAACAATTGGCTAAGCTTCTGGCGTCACTCTAAGGGGATCCAGTGTGTCCGCCTGGGACAACATGATGGACAGACCACGATGCTTTGCCAGATATGACCTGCACCTGTCGTCGCTGGGATTCCGGATACTGGTTAAGGCTCTTGCGACCCCTATAGTGCCTTTTTTAGGTAAGGTTCAAATGACAAACTCACCACCATAGCAGGTATAAGCAAGCAAAATCTGAGGGTAATGCTACTCAATGCTAGAAGTCTAAACCTCAAAATGCGCTCACTCGAGGCACTCCTTAAAATGGAGAACATAGACATCGGTGCAGTGATGGAGACCTGGTTCAAGGCTCCAGAAAACATTCCTGCATTATCAGGCTATCACACATACCACACTTTTCGGCCACCTAACATGGATCGAAACACTAAAGGAGGAGACATGTCCATATTCATTAAGGATATCCACACCTCCAGGTTAGATGCTCAACATAATGCATCCGAAATTATCCAAATGCAACTAACACTGGGCAAGACTGTAATCTGGGTTGTGGCTCGTTACAGATCCCCTGTCATGCCCCAGGATGCCCACTTCACGTTTCTTGATATACTGGATAATATTAAGGTGCAGCCCAATACCTAATAATGGGCAATTTCAACTACCCCCACCATCAACTGGGAAAACTACTGACGTACTAACTCATTTGCTCAACGCTTTCTGGAATTCATAAATTCCAACGCCCTGGATCAGCTTGTCCATACCCCCCCCCCCCCGGGGCAGCAATATTCTGGACCAGGTCATTACCAATATGGGCAACCGATGTTTCACGCCAGAGGTCAACTCCTCACTGGTTAGATCTGACCACAAGCTAATCACCCTAGACATCAATATCCCACCCCCAACCCCCATTAAGGAAACCACCATAAAAAACTTCTCCAAAGCCAACTTCATGCTTCTTAAGACAGAAGTAGCAAGCTTCAGGACACCCATACAGGCAGAAAATAGAGGTATGACTGCTGAATCCTATACAAATGCACTGTACAAGCACATACAAGAGTGCATGGATCGTCCCATCCCCAACAGAACCAAGACGCTATCCTCCAAAAAAGGAAACCAATCTGGTGGTCCCCTGCCATAAACAAACTCTACAACAGAAGGAAGAAGCTGTTGCAAAAGAGAGTAAAATCCCCTGATTGCAGGAACTCCTCAGGTCAGCCTCAGTAAGAAGCGGAGATCCCTCATAAAATCACCACTGATTCTAAAGACAACCACAAAGCATTCTACAGCTATGTCAAGAATCTCAATGGCGACACTCAGAGCTGCTCTGAGCTACAGCACAATGGCACTACATATACAGAACCAACTGATATTGCCAACATCCTGGCAGATAGGTTCAGTGCAAACTTCATCCCCCCTCACCCCAAAGGGGCCATCACTATACCGGAAGAATGTAAAGTTCCTGTAATCATGGCTGCACAAGTGAAGACCGCACTCTCCAAAGCCAAGAACACAGCATCCATGGGACCTGACAACATCTCAGGCTGCGTTCTGCATGAACTGGCACCCCACCCAAGTATCACGTTCAATCATAGCATCATTTCAGGTTTTGTGCCTACTGAATGGCACACAGCAAAGGTTATCCCACTCCACAAAGGGGACGCCAGCACGGACCCAGGGAACTACCACCACATTAGTTTGAAGAGCCTGATCTGCAAGGCCATGGAATGTATCACATTGGAGTTTATAAACAAGGACATAGGTAACCTCCAAACTCTGGACCCCACTCTGTTTGGGTTTGTAAAAGGTAGGTCATGTCTCCTAAACCTGAGTGACTTCTTTGAAGAAGTCACCAGAGCCGTGGACGAGGGTAAGGTGGTGCACACAGCCTATCTTGACCACGCCAAGGCTTTTGACACCATCCCCCACTCTGGAAGTATAGATAAACTCACTAGACTGAGCATAAAACCCTATGTCACAAGATGGGTGGCCAACTGACTCACTGACAGAACCCACACAGTGAAAGTAGTAGACTCCAAATCCAACTTCAGAATAGTAACAAGTGGAGTACCACAGGGCTCAGTCCTGGGCCCTCTTCTGTTTGGCATCTTCTTCTCAGAATTCCAAGCTAATACAGCAGGTCTTTGACTAATAAAGTTCACAGAGGACTGCAAACTAGGTGTCATAATAGAATTGCATAATGATGTGGACATTCTACAAAGGGACCTCACTGAGACTGATGCTTGGTGTCAAAGTAATGCCCTCAAGTTCAATGCCAAGAAGTGTATTGTCATCCCCTTTGGGAAAAACACTGTACCTATGAACTAGCACATAGGCGGCAGCCTACTAAAACCAAAACTGGGATGAGACCTTGTGACACAGGTGGACAGTAGTCTCTCCTTTGATAATCACATCACCACATTAGTCAGGAAATCCTTCTACGTGGCACATTTCATCACAAAGGGGTTCACCTCCTATAAAAAAAAAGGTCATTGTTCCTCTCTACTCATCCTTCATCAGATCCATTAGAGTACAACACTCCATTTGGCATGTACCTCACAAGACATCTACAACTAAGAGGATTACCAGCCTCAAATAGATGCCATACTCAGATTGTCTCAAAAAACTCCAGCTCTACTCTGTCGCTTATCGCCTACTCAGAGGCGACCTCTGCCTAACATACAAAGCCATGTCAAACCCAGACCTGTTGGACATGCTACACTTAATCAATCCTCCAAGCCACACGCTCCAGGGACCTAAACCTTGCCACCACAATAAAAAGAACATGCTGGAGGGATATATTCCTGTCCCAGAGACTTCCCATTCATGTCAAGCAAAGCTCATTAGCCCTCTAAGAAAAATCTCGACAATTGGATGGGAAATAGGAAATTCACCCTGGGGATCACTTCTGTGGCTCTGCTAGACAAGGGCACAGGAAAATAACTTTCTTGGTTGGCGAAAGCCAGGGAACTTTTTTGGCTAGGGTTATTTAGGCCCCAGGCCAGATAGCCTAGTACCTACCTATGAACCTATAAAAAGGCCTCCAGAGACATACTCATACCCCTCTCATTCTTGAATTTTTGGCTGTCAATGCAGAACCTCACAAGAACTTTCTCTCCCTACAGGAGAAAACTAATGCCAGAAAAACCAAAACCACAAACTTAAATCCACCAAGGTAAGCTTAAGCCTCACAGGAAACACAGCAGCCCTGAAATCTATGTTGCCTGGTGCGGGAGCGGACCAGATTAGGAAGGGATTTCAGTTTCCTTCCACTGGAATAGTTGAATGCCTGAGACTGACATCTGAATCCATGAGGTCTAATTACTCGAGGAATCAATTTTGTGTATTCCTGCAGAAGGTATGCCAATTGGAGGCCCAGCACTGCTGAGGGAAAAGCATACGGTCATGCTGAGGCCAGTGTTCAAGGATCCAACAATGTAGTTTAAACAGAATGGTCATATGTCCAGCTAAGCTTCAAGTCAACTAATAAGCAAGCACCAACATTAAGAATTCCTGCAACTACCAGAGAGAGTCTTTGAAGGCAGACAGCAGCAGCAGCTTGTCATTGTCCCTTTGGATTGCCAGATGTGCCAGGAGCTTACAAACAGATTGGGGAGGGGGTCAACCTGAAATATACACAATCTCAGAGTCTTAGAGACAAGATGGGACCAACATCTGTCAGCACTGGCAATCTGTAGCTAGAGGGGGTTGAAGTGAACAGAACTCTCCCTTACTCCATATCACTTCAAAGTGTAGTGTGAAAATATTGACTTCCTGTCCAGCTGAAGGCGCCCAGTGCTGGGTCTAATAAAGGAGGGTTTCACACTACAGAAAACTCCGAGCGACTCTCAGAGAAGAGCAAGAGAAGTATTATCACAAGGCTCTTGCTCATGTTCCTTTCCTCTATATGTCTCCTCCTCAGGCTGATCTTTGAGGAAGCTCACACTCCTTAACAGAAAGGACTATCTAGACCTGTCCGCTGACAAGAGTTGCTGAAACAGGAGCACCAATCACCAAGAATGCACAAATATAACTATATTAATGATGACATGCAACTCATCAAAACCTCAAAAGATTTAGCAAACATCAATGCTGTGCTCTGGACTTATTCACTGAAGAGAGATGCCAGATACTTGCCTAGGGCAGCTTGTTTGCCAGTGGAGGCTTACATGGGTTGAGAACTACACTAAAACAAGGTTGAAAGAAATTCAAAACAGAATAAACTTTACAAACACTAGCAATGAACTAAACACTGCCTGTACAAGTCTGACCTTTTTGGGTGGAGGACAAGAACTGTAGAAATGATCCAACTCTACCAAGTTTAAGCTTATGGTGATGGTCCATAGGCAAGACGTACCTGGAGTGATGGAAAACAGTTACTGAGGTGTCCTACTGACCATTTAATTGCATTAATCAAGGTAGAGGACTGTTCTCAATTGAGCCTTTTTGGGGTCAGAGCCTCAAAGGGCTAGGAGGCAGTTTTTCATCACCCTGCACCCAGAGCTCCTCAAAGAATGACTGTGTTGAGAGTCACAACATGAACAGGGAATGGAATGCATATAAAACTGCAAGGTCAGATTTTTATTAAATCTTGTTTCAACATTGTCTCTACTAGACATACAGCAGCAAATATAACCAACAATCTCAGAAACTCTCTTCAAGCTTAAGCCACTGCCGTTTTTGCTATACTGTAAACTGAGAAATGTATTCTTTGTAGCAGAATTGTGTTCAAGCATAGTATTTTAAAGCAAGTCGCATTTCAACCAAGCAGAAAACGTGAGAACTAAGCTGGAACTTAATACTCTAAACCACACATTAACAAAGCATATTACTTGGGCAGTAACAACTGCAAGGCCAGAACAGGACAACTGGCCTCTCCACATAGATGTGACAAATGTTGCATGCTACACAGCTTTATCACTTAGGAAATACCACAAACAGATGCTTCCAAAAGCTTAAAATGTTGCCAAAATCTTACAACTTTATGAACTAAAAATAGCTGGAGAACAGAAGTGTGAGGCCCACCTATTCAAGAAGCTTTGCATAAAAGGAGGTGAGGCCAGAGTCACAAAACACAACTTTGTGCACTGGATCTGTTACGGATTTGTTTTACGTGCAGTTCACTTAACTTATACAGACTTCCTGCCACACTCTGGGACAATGTGTAAACCATACAAAACAAAAAGGAAAGTAAGGTACACAGGAGTGATGTGGTTAGCACAACTGTAACCTTTACTGTAAAGTAGACACAAATCAGTTCATACACCATCTTAGACCAAGTTTTAAAAATGAGACACAATCTACTGTGATGTTGCTTCCATGTTAATTAACATTTATAAAAAAATGTTGTAGCAAATGCGCAATTAATGAAGAGTGCACAGCATTCAAAATTCTATAAAATGTCAAACATGTTCAGTGGCAAAGGAAGGGGCTGAACGTTACAGGTAGAATGCTCTGTACACCAGTTCACTAGGATACAGGCACAATGCACTGCAAAAAATAAAAATAAATGCTTGCCTCTTACAGATCTTAACTATGACAAAATATGTGCTATTGCAGCAAGTCTCTCTCTCCCCTATCAGATTCTAAAGAGCAATGTTAAGCATATTTTTCATCTTCCCAGTTCAGTAAAATGCTCATCAGAAAGCAGGGCAGGAATACAATATGTAGCTAGCAGATGTGCAGTACGTAAATGACAACGATCCTTCTGTCATTTACAGGACATCCAAAAGAAACTGCAATCAGGCAGCAGTACCACAGCTACTTATATCTAGTTTAACATTAAATACAGGGCACACATACGGGCAGTCATTGATAAAGGCTCAAGCTCTACTGCTGAACAATGTTTGGGACTGACAGCTGTCCTGTGTGGCACACCATTAGGAGGACATGCAAAGGTATCAAGCATCACACTTAAATAAACTCTGGTATGCCTGGAAGCAGTGAAGCAGGAAAAAAAAGTTACTTTAACACTAGATTGGCTTGGAAGAATCATTTTTGACCCACTGACAGGTTCACTATATTTTGCAAAAGTGGGGCATCGGCAACCTTTTAATAATTTGTTATACTTTATGCTGCAGCTTGTATTTATAACAAAAATTACGAAAGAATACTGTAAGAGGAAATGCTCTCATTTGGACAATTTCTTAAATACAGTGCAGATTAAGGTTTGCAGAGTGTACCTCTTTAAGGCCTCTAAAACAAACTGTTATTACCTGTGCCTGTTTTGCTGAAAAAAAATTCTAAATCAAATTGTGATCTGGTGCCCTAGGCTCCACAAATTCAGCAGTAAAAATCAGACCCTTAAGTGCAAAGAAGAAATTGCCAAAAAACATAAGGGCACAACCTTTATGAAATGATAGTACAGTCATCAGTGTGTGTTTCTTTACATTTTAAACATGTAGTTAAAGTCAACTAAACTTGCCTTCAATGCTTGGATAAGAGATTAAAATTTGTCATACTTTAACATTTAGGATAACATTAATAACATGGAAACTCTGCTATAAGGCAAAAAAGTGTGTAGTTTTTGCCTCATGCATGTGAATAGGGGCACAGCACCATCATTTTAGTCATACATAATGTGTCATATTAAAAAAAAATTAAGATCTTGTACAAACAGCAAGATAAAAACTGTGTTCCACACATAATTAACTTTCCCAAGCTACTTTGGCACCTCCATCTTCCTATGATCCCTGGTCACTCCTTTCTCTGTCTGCAATTTCTGAACAGCTGAAAAAGTACCATAAACCCTCCTTTTAAAACAGAAAAGGGAAGGTAGGTTGGCTAACAAAAATCAAATTCTCTAGCAGATCTAGTGTTATGTTAAAAATACATAGCTTTCATGCAGTACACTGAGCACTGCAATTATTCTCCAAAAATAGAAGGGAAAAAATGTTAAGGATGTCTGAAATGGGATACTACCTTGACATTGCTTTGGGGTGATTAACAAAAGCTTGTTAAGGACACCTAAGCAATGTTTAGATGAAGTCTTTTACTAGGAACCAACAGCGGACAGTGCCAGCTGGTAAAGAACAGTGGGAGAAAGTACAACAGCCTTAAAAGCTATTAGATGTTTTACTTTGTCACACTTACAAAGTGCGACAGATCTACGTATGTAATGGCTTTTACAGCCATTGGTTCTGCAGAGGAGCATTTTGTCCGTCTGCCTGCCTTCTACCTCAGAGTATTATGGGCTTTGCCTTATTTCAAAGGCTTTGAAAGCCAGTAAAACACTTTGAACTCCTATGATTTTCTCTCCTGCAACTTTTAGTACATTGTTGTGCGTGGAGCTTTTTACCTGCTCAAAGAATTACAATTGTGCATCCGGTCATAACCATCTTCATGTACTGTCGACATGGATGCCTAGATTCACATCTCTAGCGTTCCTCTCGAAGTAAATTTCTTTTGGATATGGGCACAAGACTTGCTACACAGTGGGGCCTAATACACTCCCCCCAGATATTTTGCATGTCTTTTTGCATTTAACTCCTGCATCATTACACCACCTATTTGATATTTCTTAAAAATTTACAAATGTACAGAAAGCATGTCACTTGACTCTTGAGATGAGCCCATTTACATTTAAGTGTTGGGCATTTCAGACCAGTAAAATGAAGAAAGAAACCAAACCAGGAAACAAAAAGTCCAAATGAAGCAGCTGGATTGGATCTGATGAAGTCTTGATCGTCTAGACGAAAGCGCTTATCTCTTGGAATTTATACTTTTTGTTCCCATTTCAGACCAGTCACATGCTCTTCAATCAAACACATTCCAGAAACACTGTCCTATATAACAATTGTTATAATCTTCCATTATCAAATTTTAACACTGCAACAACTGCACCAAACTGAAAGGTTTTCACAAAGGTCTTCACGTTGTCGGTATGGTCCTTCACCTCTTCAAGTGTGCATCAAAGCCCATATGTACTATTCCTGCAGTCATTTAAAAAAATATATATAAATAAGCAAAATTATTACAACTAAAATGGCCTCATGACTCAGGGGGGCCTTGTGACTTTGTCTTTGCTTCCCTGAAGCTTTACTACTGGGTATTTTGCTTTTCTTCACTGATCCAATCTGAAAAATGAATGGACAAGCATTTTCTAACCCTCATCTTCATCTGCCCACCATAAGGGGAAACAATTCTGAACACTGGTCTTCTATATACATACCATCATTTGTCTCTAAATGTGAATATCCTGTTAACAGGAATAAGTCTCCAAGCACATCCTTTCCTAGTAACCTTTCATATCTCCAAACAAGTGTGACATTACTGGGTTACCATCATGTCACAGTATTTTTCCCCTCACACATGCAGTAGACTTACCAAAGCCCAGAGGCAACTTCACGTGATTTTTTTTGTTCACCAGACATTCTGTCTTCACTACTACCATTTACACTGTCTAAATTTGTACGCTGTAATACTGACAGCAAAAAAATAAAGCACCACTTCTGGGTTATCAACTTAAAGTGTGTAGTAAAATTACTAAGATAACACAAGGCACTGAATTTTGTAAACACTTCTATTCTTTTGTGGTCATGTCAAAAAGAATAATCTTTGTAAAAATGTACCTTAGTCTCTCTTTCACTTGTCACTGATAAACTGGGCAGATAAAGAAATGCTGTTAAGAAGGCTGGCAACGGTGTCTCAGTATCTTACCATTTCAAGGAGATTATAATTATAGAAAGATCCATTGTTTTAAGGAATATTCTGCTTCACTTACAAAGCTTTATATAGCTTTTCCTGCAAGAAAGCTGCGATATCCCTCTTCTCCATTATTTGCGTTAATCATACTAAATGCAAGTTGCTACAGTGCTGATGATTGTGTAAATATTAACTGCACAAAACTGATATGAAGATATGGATCCAGCAAACTTGCTACATACTATCCCAAATGCTATTTTCATGTAATGTATAATCTTATTATGTACCATTACCTAGTACTAGTATATTGCATTAAATGGCATGTCTATTTTTTCACCTCCTAAGCTGTAATCTATCGGTGGTGGCTGAAACGGGTTCCCTTTGGATAAGCCCACTACCCAGTCAACAAATCCAAATAAAAAATAAATATTACAGCCCTTGTTGCAAGTGTCAAATTGCCACCTGCTGCTTCCTCACACTGACCTTTGCCTCCTGGCTATATGCCACATTTAGACAGGAAGCCATCTCCATGAACTGTACTCAGGCTTTCCGCTTACTGACATCTTTGTTCTACTGTGCTAGCTGCTTAACAATAGTAAGTTCAAGGCTACACAGTCTTGCAACCACTATGCCCTGCCAGTAACCATCCTAAACTGTACCTCCCCTCTCAAGGGGGGGCCAGCCCTATTAAGTCCAGTGTGAATTTATGCACACTCAACCAATTACCTAGGCACTATTTGGAGTAATGGTGCATACTTTATCCGCAGGGGGAGTCTATTCCACAGGTGAAGGAGATACTAATTAATTAATGAAACCGTCTCCAGCTTATCTTGTTGATCTGCTGAAGGAGGTTTAGATCCCTAGTCCTGGGATTTGTGGGACTGTAATTTGTGAAGCTGCAAGAGATCCTGGATTACTGAGCTACCTGACTGTTTGGAAAGCAAAGCTCCTCTGAGAAGGGAGAGAGCGAGAGAGCGCTCCTTGTCTTTTGTAGTAGCTTTGGGATTTTAAACCTGAATTCCTCTTTATGTACCTCTGGAATCTTTACAACTGTTTTACATATCTAAATGCTTTGTCCAAGCATATTATGGAACACACCAACCACACTTTCCTTTTTATGGTTATTGAGAAAATAGATCTGAATCCCAGGAGGGGGCCTTGGGCTTTAAGACTAGAGGAGAGGGAGTTGCTATGGCAACTGAGAGCAAATGCCTTTTCCTACCCTGGGTTGAACGATTCTTGTTCCCTGAAATGTACTTTAAAACAAAGCATTAACCAGGTAAAAAACATTTCTATGGGGGCATTTAATATTTGACATTTTTGTTGTAATTAATATCAGTGAAGAATGTTTGTGTTTTAAAAAGTTTTTATACACAAAGAAGTCTGAATGTATGTACTTATATACTTGGTGAATTTGGATCCCACGGTGGTGGTGCTGCAGTAGCGTTGTCACCTCACAGTAAGACGCTGTCCGGTTCGATTCTCAGCTAGAGCATCTTCTGCATGGAGACATGCGTGAATGGGCGTACCTTCGTTGAAGGTTGTGCATCAGGCCTGGCAAGCTGGTACGTAAAAATCAACTGCCAATCATTAGCGGACCGGAGTTCCGCTGTGGCGACCCCTAACCGGGAAAAACCGAAAGACACAAACAAACTTGGTGAATTTGGATAATAGGAGGTCCATGATGTCATCACCTTGGAACTATTTAAATTGTAAACTGAGCTATTACAAATGTCTGAAGAAGTTCCTTTAATGAAAGGTGACGAAAGCGCTAACAATAAATTTTAGTTTCAAAAGTACGGCATTTTTTTCTGGCTGCAAGATTTGTTTTGATATATCTAAACAGTAACAAAGTTACTAAAATTCCTCCACATGACTCAGCGGCTTAAAAATAATTCATTTGTACAAGTAAGCGCTTTTGTGTTCTGGTCCGAATGCTTCCTCAGATTTTAATAAAATCACTTTAAACTACTACTAATAGGAGGGTAGTGATTAAAGACAACCTAAAAGGTTTTTTTTTTGGGGGGGGGGCTCCAGGAATACTGAAGAATTTGCAGAAGGTCTGTGGGCCACATCTCTGCCTCATCAGTTCAGACATTCTCTAAATTTAGGATCATCGAGGAGGGGATTAACTCTCTCTGCTCTCAGTACCTAAGACGGAAGACTCTTTGGGAGAGTCCAAGTAACTTTTTTTTACACCTGCTCTTACCAGACAGTAGAACTGACTGAACCAAGAACGAAGCAGCAGGTACTAGCTCAGATTTCTCAAACTGATCCTACAAAAGGCTTCCAGTTCCTATGTCCCGTTGACTGAAAGGATGAACATCTAAAATGTTGCCACAAAGAAATCTCCTGTACAGGCTTTATAACATAGTTGATACAAGCACTCTACATATACAGAACAGCGGGCATTGACTATTCAAATATCACCAGTATACATGGGATTGAGAAGATAGACCACTGCTGCCAAATGCCAAAACTAGGCAAAACCATTATTAATGCAGAATGAGCATCATGTTAAACTCAGAATAAAAAAGGACCAATATATCCAGTGAACCAAAACCCAGTGTTGAAGGTCTCAATCCTAATGGGCAAAGCCTAACCTGCTAAGATCTGCAATGGCACTAATAATGTAGAGTCTAGGACTGAAACTTACAACCCAAACTCAAAATTCAAAGGAGCTTGACACCAGCATCATCATCACTAGAGGCAACACTGAATACAGAGACAACTAAGAGAGTCTGCTTTAAGAGCTGCAAGTCCTGAATTTAAGACAAGGTGATGCAAAAAAAAAATTCACTGATGCTGAGCCCTTCTTCATGTAAAATATATGGCCTGAAGCCCAAGCGCTTAAACCAGAACCAAGATACTTTTAGAAAAGACACAATAAGCCTTCAACCAGCAATTCCCAACTTAGAAGGATGCAAGCTTCCTCGCCTGCCACAAGAGTGTAGACCACAAACCTTCCTTCTGTAAGACAACTAGTTTGAAGCCCAAGTGCTTAAATCAAAACTGAGAGATAGAGAATAACAATGTAATCAGGCTAACACAAGCAGTAATAAATGCAACTTAACACTTAAACAGCAAAAAGCAAAACGAAAGCAATAAAGTAGGAAGAAGCACAGATACAGTAAAAGCAGCTGAATAAAGTGCAACACTTTTTTTGTTAGTAAGTGGGAAGAGAGGAAACAGAAGACTCAAGTTTGAGAAAGTAAAGCAGTAGGCCTTCCCAACTGATCTCTCTCCATAACCAGTAGAATGAGCTGATGAGATGGGACTGGGAGGAGTGTCCAAAATCAGACTAATAGTAGGGGTGGGCAAAGTTAAAAGCCACCAACTTTAAGAGTACAATAGTTGAGCAAGTGGGTGGGAAAATCAAAAGTAGACAGAGATCAGCAATAGACAGGCAGAAGCAAGTCAAATAAGCACTCCAGCTAAATCAAGATACCTCAGCTCTTCCACTAATTAACTGGGTGTTATTCACTGTCCACAAAGGAATTATTTTCTAACTTCCCCTAGCCCAAGACCTCATAAGAACACCAACAGAGCAAAAAATACTTTAAAAACAAATGCAATATATGAAAAAGACAAAAAAAAAAAATCAATTCAAAATCAAATGCAGACAGAGATCAGTCAGAGCCAGAATGCAAGCTAGTGATACATGGGATGCTCTAGCTGACATACAGGGCAAACAAAATATTCTTGTTTCTACTTTAGTTCCAGAGAAGAGGCAACAGGCATCTTTGCCTTGACCTTAATAAAGGCCTCTCACAGTCTCAACAGGAGATATAAAACATCTAGAAGATTTTGCTGAAGATGGTCCTGAGCCCAAAAATTCACATACCTCATACTCAGAGAAAAGCCACACTCACTAATTTTACACCACACAAAGGTGATAACAGTGATTTTCCTGCTGATGTTTCCAAGCTTCCTTTCAATCTTAACTAAACTGTAGGCTTTCATGCTGAGGGCCTAGACGTGAAGCTCTCACTTTGCCAGTTTTGCGCATTTTCTTATTATTATCTTTACATCTGGGGTAAAGGATCCCAACAACAATGGGTCTGACCCTTGAGGATGAGGATGAGGAAACAGACTCTAAAGTGGATCTTAACATTGCAGAGTTCTGTTTTACCCTAAACATCATCTCTATCTCAGATTACTTAAAAACTCGGAAGATGGCAGCACACTGATCAACAGCTTAACTTCAGTTCTTCCCGTGTGGAGAAAAAAGATATGGGCTAGTAATTCTGATAATTTTACTAAAATTTAGTTACTGGCTAGTAAGTACACTGTCTGGATGCCAGCCCGGTGTGAAAGAAAATCAATTAGAAAAGGTGAAGAGAAAACAGACCAGGAAAAATCCTGTAGATCTTCAGCAATAATATTCAAGCTCCAGCTTTGGTACAAATGATGGCTTCTAATTTGCAGGAAAAAAAAATCAACTGTACTCCAAGCAGTTTAAAATACAACAAACACTGAAGGAGTACATAAAAATGGAAGAAGCTTTACACATCTTCTCAGATGAACTGATAAAACTGAAGCAAATCAGAGGCTGAAATTAAGAAAAGGCTGGCTGAATATGAAACTGCTCAAGAACTCTGTCAAAAATTGGTACAGTTAAAGGATGGAGCATACACAAAAAAAAAAAAAAAAAAAAACAGATTTTCAGCTGTAGCAGAAAAACTGGAAGAACAGACTGCATTCATTTTGTGAAAGCACAATAAGCAACTGGATTGGCATTCCACAGCAAACCTGTCCATCAGAAAGCAGCCAATGCCTGTATTAATAAATATGCAATCATACCAGGAGAAAGAGTTGATCCCGACAAAACTGGCAGAAGGGCAAAGTATAAAAAATTGGAGATAGTAAAATTTGTGGAAAAAGATGATTCACTGTACACTAGGCAGAAGGGGGCAATCAGGGATCGTCAAGAGGCAGGTGTGAGATGCAAGCTGTTGTATCCATCTGTCTTCAGAATTTTTTTCCTGGGGAAGCAGTCATTTTTAATGCAGAACAAAGGAGGAAATTCAAAAGCTTGTCCAACTAAGTGTGAGCCACACAGAAGGCGACTTTGCTTGTTCTTCTGATGATAAAGCCCACAGAGAGAATTTGACAGTGAAATCTTGTCCAATGTTCCAAAGGAAAATGCTTGTGACACAGAAAAAAAGCACAGCAGTTGACTAGAAGAATCATGAGTACCTTGGGCTTGAACCAGAGTCTGGTGTTGGGAGATAGAGATGAACAGCAAGTTCAGCAACACTAGTCACACTGAATGTGTGAATAGTGAGACTACAAAGCTTTATATGACACTATAAAGCAATTAAATTAGTACAGTATGGCTTTACAGAAAAAAGATGGGACTTTTGTTTGCACTGTTAGACTTGTGGGGGGACTGAAAAGCATATAACCCAACTTTATGTCACTAACGTTCGAAAGGACACTAAAAAGAAAAAAATTACGTAAAAACTTTAGTACTTAACATTGTCTGTATAAAACATTTCATGATACAAATTAAATGCAATATAGTAAAACATTGCCAGTGATAGTTTTGTGTGAATTATACTAAAGTAAAACAAGTACTTTTGTAATTTTAAGAAATGTAGGCATTTCTATGTAAAAAGAGAAGGTTGGATGAAAACAAGTTAATATGCAATTACTAGAACAGTGTACAATTTAGTTTATTTTAAAGACAGCCAGTGCACTTTTTCTTAAGGTGAAAAGTTAATGTTTTCTGAAAGCATACAAGCTGTTTTTTTCACATCTGGGAGTGGAATGAAGATAAGACAGGGTCAGGCAGCAATTTAAGTAAGAAAACAGGCTGTAACATGCACTTTAGCATGGACAACCTTAATATTAGGTTAGGTAAAGCATGTTGGTGCAGCTGTCAATATGGGACAATTATTCCTATGAGGAGGGTTTTCCATATTTGAAGATGTGCACAACTGTGTTCATTAAAATAAAGAGTCTTGTAAATGTTAAAACTTTTCTAATAGAGATGACAAAAAAATCATATAAACGGATCAAACTGCCAAACATAAGTGAGTGCATGTAACAAAAGCTGGAAATAAACATTTAAAAAAAGCACATATATAAATCGTGAGAGTGTAAACTTATAATGGCTACATCATCCATATTTTGGAACGTGAAAAGCCTCAGACAAAAAGGTAAGAGTACTGAATTATATTGAGATGCAGAGTGCAAATAGCAATGCTACAAGAGACATACTTCGAATGAACTGGGCATGTGAACTTGATAAAGAAAGCATTTCAGGATGGATATTCAGCAAAATATCAGGGACAAAGGGAAGTACTTACACTATTTACTAGAGGAGTTACAATCGTGATAAAGGAAAAAAAAGATAATGGTAGCTTTGTAACAGCAAGGAGATACAGGCAAGGTAGGAGGATTACACTGGGTTGTATTTATATTCCACTAAAACTGCTATTATGGAGCTTAAGAAAATTTGGGGAGAAATTATCACCTTTCAGCAGAGAATATTACTTCTAGGTGGGGACTGAAACTTGATTTGCAACAGTGAGGATTTATCTGGGGGACCTGGAAGGGAAAACAACAAAATGGGTACATTTCTGAAGAAATTTATGAAATTTGATATGGAGGATGTGAAATCAATAGCAGGAACTTGAAGAAAATGTACAAATTATTCCCAAAGCTACAATAACTAGACCAAAATTATATTTTATAGGAACATGCATGTTGAAACTTTTAATTAAATGCCCATCTAATAACAATTGCAGATCATGCACCAACAACCAAGATAAAAATGAGACACTGGCATTTCCCCACTCATCTGATAAAGAGAGATGAACTTAAGGAATGGGTAGTGGAAATTTGAGAGTAAAGAAAGACAAATTTCTTCAGAAGTTATAGCTAGTGAGTTGGACAAAATGAAAGTGGAGTTTAAAAATATGAAAAAAATAAAACAAATACGGTTAAGAAGTAACAAGAATTATTTTTAGAGGGTCTGACAAAAGTTAACATACTGCAAGTGGAATCTTACAGAACAAGAGGCGCAACTGCACAGTGATAAAAAGAAAACAAGGAAATAGCTGGATAATATGCATGAGTTCAGAAAGATTGCTGTTAACAGTTTTTGATAACCCCAGAGTGCAATTTTTAGTACAAAGACTTAGGCAACAGACAGTAGAAAGTTTTTTCCAAAGCTAAGGAATCTAAGGAAAAATAACCAAAGATCCTGTACGGATATTAGAGATACTTCAAAAATTTTGAAAAACTATATAAATCATAGAAATGTAAAAATCAAGAAAGAGCACAAATAGCAATATTTATGGAAGACGTAAGTACAGTAGAGTCTTGATTATTCAAATTGGGACCTAGGGTAGTTCAGATAATCAAACATATAACTGAAGTGGATAAAAAAATTTCTAAAATCTTGTTTTTTTTTTTCTGCACACAGGAATACACTTTTCAACCATTCAGTGACTCCTGTGGACAATAAAGAATATTTTTCACACACAAGCTGGGTACAAGCTCAAAAAATATGTTCAAGTGAATACGTATGTTTACATATTCAGACTATGATTTTTCCTACCTGAAAACTTTAGAAGGCTGGTTCGGATAAATAGACTCCACCGTATACCAAGATTATGAGGCTCAACAATTAATAGTTAAACAGGAGACGAGATAAAAATGGTGATGTATAATCAATCTGCAGCAAAGTATCTAGGAATAGAAGGTATTCTTGTGGAAGCTAGGAGGGCAGAAAGTGATTAAGATCTGGAAGGTTTTATTTAACCATATTTTAAGAGGAGGGGAAGCACCAAAATCCTGGAAGAAAGCTGTGGTGGCTGTTAATACCTAAAAAGACATTAAAGACCCATCAAACCCAGCTTCAAATACACCTACTTCAATTTTAAACCATAATTATAAAGTGTTTAAGTCCATAACAGCTAAATTAATGTCAAATGTGTTGCCAAAATTGATAGATATGGATCAAAGTGATTGTGGAGGGGAGGCAAACATTTGACATTAATAGAACAATGATGATCCAGATGGAAGCTAAGAAAATAACACTGTGGGTTTTAATACAGAGAAAGCATTTGAAAGAATACACTAGGATTTTTGTAGTAGTGCAATTGAAGGATCTGTAATAAGGTTAATTAGGAGGATAAAATGAGTGATCAGAGGCAAACATTAAAGTAGGAGTGTTCCCCTTTAATAAGTTGCGCCTGAACAGAGGAATCTTTGCCAATGGCTCTAAAAATAAACATAGAAAAAAAGGGGTTCAAATTCCAGAATAAAATTGGTATGGTAATCTAGAAAATTTGGCTTTATTTGCAGACAATATCATTTTGCACCTGAAAACCAGAAAAGGACATTTTGTTGTTGTGAACATTTTGAGACAGTTTCAAGTCTTCTCTTCACTAATTTTATATCCGGGGGGGAAGACACTATTTTTAATCTGTGTACCCACACATGACTTGGTTCAGCAATAAAGTAGTATTTAGGACTATGGCTTTAAAAGGCTTCTGTTATAGCACCCAAGGATGTGTGGGAAGAGACTAAATAAAAGATGGTACAAAAACTGAAAGCTCTTGTTTTTCAACATGGATAGCAAGATACAAGCAGTGAAAATATTGCTGGTCTTTTTAGTTTTATATACAGCTCAGGCATAATTAAGAGTTGAAGGATTTTATCTGGGAGGGGAAAGGGGCAAACGTCAAGTAGGATAAGTTAATCCTTCCAACAGAGCAAAGGTGGTTTAGGATTACCTGATTTGAAGAATATTTTACAGCTACACAGCTGAGGCTCATGTACACAACATAAGCAGAAAGCTACAACCCAAAGTGGAAAGGGGATGAGGATGAAGCAAGGGAAATTCAAGCACTAAGGGAGACAGTAGGATTTCTGTATGGCAGCTGCTCTTTTGCCTTAAGGATCTAAATTCCTTTGTCAATTTTTTTCCTGGAAATTCTAACCCTGTCTCGCCTATTATATTCATAAAGTAGCAAAAAGTATTCCAAGAACTAAACCAAAACAAGAATGGAGAAATTAGATTTTGCTGATCAGGATGACTGCAATTCAGGGTACAGAGAATAGGCGAGACATGGCTAGAATTTCCAGGAAAAAAATTGACAAAGGAACCAAGGTATTGGAAGCAAATAACTAGAAAGGGAAATGTAACAGAATGAGAAGACTATCATTGTGAACTGCTCATCCAATGGGAGGACATATGTATGACTCCCAAATATGCAACAGTCAAGAAGATTTAGGATTTTTGCTTGGAAGTATTTTAAACCCCAAGCAGACGCCACAGATCGTTTCTTCAGGTAGATGACAAACACTGGAGGTGTGACGGGGAAGAGGTGACTGGGTGCATGTGTTCTGGGAGTATAATAAGTTGGAAGGCTTTAAAAATTCTCTGCAGAACATTATCAGAAATACTGGGTGTAACTAGGGAAATTATTTTTTGAGCTGGGATACATGATCAATACCTTAACACAATAAGGTCTTAAGTTTAATTTTGGTTTCTACCAAAAATGACTAGAAAATGGAAATCAAAGAAACCCAACTGAATTTGAAGTACCTTACATTGTACCATTGATAAATGGACCGGAAGTAGGATCTTTAGAAAAGGATAAGAGCAAATTACATAGAAAAATGGAAACTGTGAACAACGCAAGCAGAATAATGTTTTGGAGGAGGAAGGAGGTTTAAAGGAAGGCAGGAATTTATCAATCATCATTACATAATTATACAAAGAATATGTGATGCATAATGTTTGCAACAGGGAATATGTTAATATGTTTTATTTACTTTTAGATAAGTCTACATTTGCCTGTGTCTTAAGTGACAATTCAACAAAGGTGTTTAAGAAAACACTCTTCTCGGTTTGTTTCTAGGAGTAAACTATTTACAGCTATCACAAGCAGCATGGCCTTCCCCGGCCAGCTCTTGTTTTCAATGAGGAATAACCATGACAGGGGAACAGATAGGTCTGGCAAATAAAGGCTGGTTTAACTGTCAGTACATATAGTGGCACAAATCCGAGAGAGAAAAACAAAAAAGTACAACTGGAAGGAAGGCTTACAAACTCTCCAGATACAAATAGAGTGGTCTGTACTCAATGGCCTGCAAAAGAAAACGATTAAGAACTACTTAAATTTTGCATACAAACTGCATGCAAACCTTTTCTCAGAAGGAAAATAAATAAAGATTAATAGCTTGTGGCCATTTCTAAGAAGCTGTAGCTGGATGTGCAGTGAAGAGAAAGCTGTTCTGCAAAGCAGTGTGAGAAAAGTGGAGCAAGAAAGGTTTAAAAAAAATCAAAACCAGCGAATGAAGGTTATGATGCAAAAATGTGAGTAGATGCAGACAGTCAATGCAGTTTAAAAAAAATGTCAATATTTTGCAGGGATTAGCATCTAGATTTTTAGTTTAAGAGCACCAGAACTGGAAAAGCAAAAGTGACCACATCACCACCAAAACTGAACAAACCGCACTGTAACAAAGGGCACTTCACACAGTAAAGTTAAAACCTAAAGTGCAAATACCAAAAGGGCAGATTCCAATTTTAACAGGTCTGCAATGGACAATCTTTAAATCCTCCAATAAAAACCACAGTAGTGCCTCATTCCCAGTAAAGGAGCTCAGTTTGTACTAAACTTCCAGTGGTTGCATCCAAAGACTTGATAAAATAAAGCTATGACCTATCAGTACAAAGAATGAAATCCTCTCTCTACAACATTGTTACTAAAAGAAGTGCAAATGGCAAACTGCTGAGTACAACTTACTCTTTCAAATGGTAGCATTCATTAGATTCTAGGTCTTTAACTATTCAAGTCACAATACACATTATAGATATCAATTTTGCAAACTACTTTATACCCAAGTATCCACTTAAGATGCACATACTGTTAAGCAGTATTTTTGTTCATGCAAATGTGAGCTTTCAAGAGACTAAGCAATTCTGTCTTTATTGTTTGGTTGTTTATATACTAACAAAATAAGATAATATAAACAGTATATTAAAATTCAATTTTTTTTTAGTTACACTAAATAGAGATCAAATATCAGTGGAGTTGTGTTGTCCATCATACAAGATTAAAATATTTCATGTAACATGGTTTTGAAATTAATGTAAACAAACAGGCAATATTAGGCACCTGCAGGAATCACTAAGATGATCGCAGGACAACCTGGAAGCATCACCAGAGTTTGATGAGATAAATCGTAAAACAAATCCCTCTTGGAAAGCAAAAAAAAATCAAATTAAAGAGTGCTCAAGTTACTAACCACACCAGGTAATTCTGAGCAGTGCAAACTTCCAAAATTTTCCAATGCTAGGGAAACAAAAAATGCCAAACAGCTTATCCCAAGTGTCAAATTAGGTAGTATAGTAGCATTCATGAAAAGGAACACTCCAGACTGAAGAGATGAAAGGCACAGGCAGTAGTAACAGTAAAATGAGACATCGCATAGTGAGCCTCTAACTGAACAAAACCCCTAATGTATTAAAAAAAGAGCCTTTTAAAATAAAGCATATAGACAGCCAGTGAGAAAGGTAGCAATCTGCTGCAATCTTGTTCACACTTGAGTTTTACAGAACTAGCAAAGTGGTAAAGATCTCCAATTGCACTGCTCTGGTTTACACATTACTGTTCTACACAGTTTGCATCACACAAGTTAATGGACCACTTCACTCCACCATTTTAACTGCACTGTATATCCTGTAAACAATCTTTTGTCCTTACAGCAATGAAGCCACTTAAGTGTACCTAGGACTTGGCAAAGGTGCAAAACGTAGCTGGACTGCACAGCAGTTCAAACTATATAAACCTAGATACAAGAAACTTGCAAGACGTACAGAGGTTCAGCAGTATGACCAGGTGCAGCACCCACATCATATCTACAGATGACACAGCAGATGAAATTACACTCCATTTAAGCCCTTTATCTATAGTTTCACTTAAGGTTTGAAGACAAAGCCAGAGAGGCAAGATTACGCTGGTTTGGACGTGCTGAGGAGGGGTGCAGAGCATATTGGGGAAAAGATGCTAAGGATGAAGCTACCAGGTAACAGGAAAAGAGGAAGGCCTAGGTTTATGGATGTGGTGAGAGAGGACATGCAGGTGGTTGGTGCGAGAGCAAGATACAGAGGACAGGAAGAAATGGAAACTGGGGTCACCGCAGCGGATCATCTAATGGGAGGGAAAACGAGAACAAGAAGATCTATAGTTTCACTTATACATCACCAAAGGTACTTACCAGGCTACTGAAAGCGAGGATCTTAAGAAGCCTAACCTTGCATTCCCAAGTTTTTTAGCCCTTATATTTTGTAATGAAATCCTTGTTCTGCCCACCTCTAGGTTATGTTGGGACATCTGTTGCCTCCATCCATGAGGGAACATAGGTGGTAAACGGAGGGTGAGTGTGCAGTGTCCCATCCATTTGTCCAAATTACTTTTGACTAGAGTATAGAGAGCTAATTTGATTTGGAGTGGACATCTGTTCCACAAAACAGATACTCTGTGATGTATACCTGTCCATCCAACATGCTTTATTTATGCTGCAAAGACAATGCTATCCCTTTAGTGGGCGTTTTCACAACTGAACTTTTAAATGTGTAGTAAGTCTTACAGGACAGAGTCTACTGGAGTTCAATACAACAGGTAGACATGGTGTCTTAGCAGCTTGCATGATTCAAAGAGGGACAAGGCTTTGAGATGGTCTGCATAGTTTGTCATTTAGGCCTTTTTTTTTTTTTTTTTTTTTTTTTTTTAAGTAAGACATTGTTGTGTTTGCTCCAACTGTGACAACTATATACGGAGCAGAGAATTACATTCAATGAACAACCTATTCAATGAACAACCTGATTTTTTTTTTTTTTTTTAAGTAAGACATTGCTGTGTTTGCTCCAACTGTGACAACTATATACGGAGCAGAGAATTACATTCAATTAACAACCTATTCAATGAACAACCTGACAAGAGCGGAGTACAGTGGAATGATTACATCCCTGGACCCAGATGCAATAACTTTAGATATAAGCAGTGCGATAAACAAGGACTTTAGTGGTTACATGATGAACAAAGTTCTTTGTTGACATATGCTTCCAGATCCTTGACTACAGGACTAACTTTTCAGGGGTGTGTGGTCAATGGGATAATGGAATAGTTACAAGAGAAGTCATGCTTACTGAAGGCTATAATACATTTCTTGGTATTTAGTGCTAGTCCATGGTTTTGACACATCTGTTTGGGAGAAGCGCTTAGAGTATTCTGGTGTCCACTGTGGAATTTATGATGGCACCAAGTCTGCTGCTGTCCTTTTTCACGCAACAGATATAATGCAGTTGAATAAATAAACCTTATGACTGTTTACCAGGGTAGTGCACTGATCAATACTCCCCAATTTCAGGAACAGTCTGGTTAACTCTTGCTATATGGCATGCCAGATGCCTAAAGATAAAACTGCATAATGCCTATCTGCACAGCACCATCAAATGCAAATACTCTGCAGATAACAATAAATGTCAAGATATTTGCTCAGGTAGGTAAAGTCATGGTTTTATGGATGCAGGTTGCTGGGCTACCAGAACAATGACTGGCATAGAAAAAAAACACAGGTTAAGTGTGCTGTGCTGCAGTTGTGCATGCTACTGGTGCTCCTACACAACTACTTCTTGCATTACCTGTAATCACACACTGAAATGCAATGTCATCTCCATAGTTCTGATACAGTATGGTGACCAGAGGTCACAACAGCAGCAGTCTGACAAGTCTAGATGTCCTGTCGGATAGATTTTCATATGCTATTAGGCTTTGAAGTGCATCCAAGACAGACTCATCCTAATAACATGGCAATCTCTGTACTGATAAGAAAAGGAAAAATCTGATGAAGGAAAAGCTTCTACACAAGTTGTGTTACTATCATAGTGTGTCCAAACGGCAAATTAAATGAGCCCTAGAGAGCCCCCCCCCCAAAAAAAGTAACGGGCAGGAGTAAATGTTAACACCATTTTTAAACGTATTGTTTAATGAACTTTGAGGAAGTGATCACAAGACCATTTTTTTTCAGTATTCACTGACTGGAATGAGCAGCTGTGGAGTACATGTAAACGGAGATGTGTGCTCGACACAAGAGAATGAATAAAGCACTGCACTGAAGGGATGGATGAAACTCACAGCTCAGACAAGGAGCCACTGCATCTTTTAGGTAGCTCGTGTGCACTACAATCACATTCTGTAAAATAACCATCTTGGAAGGAAAGGGACCACATTTTGTCCATGTTTCCAGAGAAACAAACCATTTCCACTTCATAAAGTAAGTCTCAAAACCAGCATTTCTGCCATATCTGTAGTGAAGCTGAAAAGCTCCCAAAGCAAGGAAGCAAACTGCAAATCAAGAGGAAGAAAGAATCATTCTAATGATTCCAATGGGACAAAATGCAATCTCTCCCCTTCTTACGGGGGTGATTTTTCAGAAAGCTGTTTACAGGAGGATCCCCTCCCCCAACAACAAAGACATTCAGATTTCATTTTTTTTATTTTAATCTCAGCTTGTATAAAGGCTACGGCATTCCCAAAGTGTCTTAAAAGTTAAAAACACTGACTATATTATAAAAGCAAATTATGTTAATACAAATATGTTAACTATTTAGGCCCACTAGACACAGTCTTTTCAAGGGCAGTTTAGTAACAATGTCCATTTAAGTGGCACACAGTAGGCAAATGGACAGCTGAGGGAAATGAACCCTGATGCCACAGGAACTACAGCTTTAACTATCTCGCCATCTACCAGAACATGTTTCGGTAGAACCCTGGGGGCAAAATGTGGTCTCTTCCCTGGTATATTAGCCAGTTACAAAGACTGCACATTTGCTACACCTTACAATGTTCACAGTTTTATGCACAGACGCATGCATGATGGCAGGCAGAATGGTGCATCTTGGTGCTCTTCCCCCTTCTCCCTTGCACAGTCCACAACTTCCTCTTATGTGTGTGTGTGTGTGTGGGGGGGGGGTTGCCACACGACCATGCACATTTCCATCATCTCATATAGCTGCCTCCCCTCTAGAGTGACACAGCTAAAGCGTCTTTTTCAAGTGAGAGACAGATTTTCAGTCCTCCCCTCCACCTACGGATTCTCAAAAGTGTGCACATAACTCCCAAAGTCAAACTACCCTGTGTGCCATTGAGATGACGCCAGCACAGCAATCTTCAGCATTAAAACAGACAGCATCTTTCCCAACCACTTTCTAGATCTCTGCATGACGGTTGTTGGAAAGAAAATATGAAGAATGTTACCATCCATTCTACAAGCTCTCTCAATGAACTTAATACAGAAAACCATTACACTGTCCCAACTGCAAT